>NW_022739452.1:0-2622 GCF_011630105.1 Anneissia japonica
AAACTTGATGGGATTTGATAAGTATGAAAAATTACAAAAAATCACTCTGCATTATGAAATTGCCCCAATACAGTTTTTCTAACCAAAATGGTTCATTTTTTAACAATCTTCAAATAAGTGACACATCATTGATTAATAAGATCATCTTCTCCCTCTAGTTACAGGTCTTGGATGAAAAGAAGTCCTTTGTTTTGCAGACTATGTTTAAATCCAGTTGATTTTATAGCATTGATATAGCAAATTCCTGATATTAACATTTGACCATTCTTGAAAAATATTTTTATCAATAAGTATAAGAAACAGATCAAGATGTCACATGATGCCTCACTCACTTTGTAATTGGTTGGTTGATACACCTTTGTAACCTCCCATCATATACAGTACTTTACTTGGATGGATGGATCCACATGATATAGTAAGTTAAACTAATTTACAAGATCTATTTAAAAAAAACAACAATAAATAATAACAACACTCACGTTTAGTTTCATTGATCTTTGTTATTTGGGTCATTCTGGCTCAAATCAACCACCATGCCCATGTGACCCCCACCCCCTTTGATTCCTGAAAACAATTCTAAAAATACCTTGATATGTCAAAAGAAAGAATCTAAAATTTCAGCTTTAATTTCCAAGCAGTTTGTAAGTTATGACAATTTTAAATTTAGGTACCACACCCCTATTCATGCCGGAAATGGCTTCTTTAACTTGGTACCATTTTTACAAAGCTATATCTACGGAAATAACGAAGATTAAAAGTTGAAAATTGCTACATAGACTGAAATTTGGCCCTTCTTTAAAAAAAAAAAACCATTGAAATTTGTGTATCATTTTTATAATGTTGTGCCCCCTCCCCAAAATCCCTCGAAGCATTGTGCGAAAATAGATTTTTGCTTTTTCGGAGGGCCATATCTTATCATTTTTTAAAGTAAGGAAGTCAAAATGAAACATGTGTTAATACAGTATGTTCATACTACTACATATATAGAAGTTTCCAAGGTAATCAGAGCAATAATGAAGGTATGATGGGGTCCCGGCAGGACTATTGACCCTAAAAATACCCCCTACTTTGATTGACTGGATGACCCCGTGGATACTTAATATTAATTATGAAATTTATACCAGTACACAGATACACATCATTACAGATACACATCATCAATGTAAGTAGAAGGTTTAAACTTTGTTTATTTACTCCTTCAGTGTGAACTGATTTTTTTTTAAATAGACAGATTTCAGTGTATTATAAATATCAGGTCAAACTTCAAATAAAAAATAAGTCAGTATTTGTGACTTGAACTTTGACCTGATATCCAGAATACATTAAAATCTGTCTATTTTTAAAAAATCAGTTCACACATAAGGAGTTGAGAAACAAAGTTTAAACTTTCTACTTACATTGATGATATGTGTATCTGTGTACTGGTATAAATTTCATAATTAATATTAAGTGTCCACAGGGTCGTCCGGTCGGTCAAACAGTGGGTGTTTTTAGGGTCAATTTTCCTGCAACCATGTTTGGGACTGCATCATACCTTGATTATTGCTCTAATTACCTTGCAAACTTTTATATGTAGCAGTACGAGAATATATTTGGATTTCCTTAAAAGAATAAGATACAGCCCTCCGAAATGACTGAAATCTAATTTCGCACAATGCTTTGGGGGATGGGGGGAATATAACATTCTAATAAAATATGCTACCCAAATTTAAACGCTATTTCTTGAAAGAGGGGCCAAATTTCAGTCTATGTTGCAATTTTCAACTTTTTATCTTTGTTATTTCCAGAGATATAGCTTTGTAAAAACCGTTTAAAAAAATTTTAAATTTCTGGCTTGTATGAGCCGGAATGACCCATTCAAAATTAATACATCACAGCTAGTACAGACAATTTTGACTCTTTTGACTGATGTTTTCTGTATATGATGTTTGATGTTTTTAACAATTAGTGTTTAAAAAAATATATATATATATAACCAGGTATGTGTTGATAAATTTTACATCAATACCCAGGAAGCAATTTAGAAGAGGAAATGATGAAGTTGCAACAACTATGGCCAGTGTGAGCAACAGCAGGATAAATGGCATTTCAAGGTAAGCTTTCTTACCACACAATTAGGACTGTTAGTGGTATGATGTTGGAAATCTTGGGAGTGGAGTGTAGCTTGAGTGCTATAGTGCTTGCTTTCTAATCCTATGTGCTTTAGTTCAACTCTGCAATCACCCAGATTTTTCAATGCCAATGCATGAGACAATTGTAACTTGTACTGTATTGAGAGAGCCTAGCAATATTTCCATCCTGCATTTACCAGGTGAATTATTAATTGTTAGATGGAAAAATATATATTTTTTAAGAAAAAAAGAATCAAATTTTATAAGAATGTTTTTCAAAGCTTTTTTGTGACAATATTTACCATTATTTATGGTTTGTAAAGAATATTTTTTCTTTTTACTGTTGTGTCTCTAATATTAATTCAACTTGGCACTAGGCCAAAGACTTAGTCTTCATTATTCCAACCATCTAGTAGCCTTAATTATCCAGCTATCTAGTAGCCTTCATTGTCCAGCTTCCTTTTGGTTTGTGATTTGTCTGCTATATTGGGAAGCAAATCTTCCTAGAAAA
>NW_022739453.1:0-1137 GCF_011630105.1 Anneissia japonica
TCAAGCAATACACAAATTACATAATAATGTTATCATCTTGACTAACACGGCTACTCTATCTACTTAATCATAACAATGTTCTGTAATTACAATTACAGCTAACATATGATTATATTATTTTTTTATATTCAAATTACAGGATATTATTATAATGTAAGATAAGACACCTTATTTAGCATGAGTAACCATACAGTCATCTTGATTAACTACAATTACTATGATTTTTCTTGTATTGCAAAAATGTTCTATACATTACAGGTGTTATAATAATCTCTAATTTCAGAACCTTTAAAATCTAAACTTGCCCATTGCAGGATTCTTTATATACAATGAAGAAGTTAACGCCAAAAGCTAGGACTCGGCTTAATAGATCTAGTACAGTACAGTATACACATGTTCTTTCACTAGTTTAACTGTCTGCATTAATTAATAATTTAATTTAATTTTGGGAACCAAATAATCATTTTTCCTGGTTACAAATTTAGATCCAACTCCTTTATAATCTATTTACATGAATGTTCTGAACAAATTGATACCACAATTAACTCCCTACCACCAGTGGTTACGGAAATATGAGAACCTGTGAATATGACACGGAGATGAGTCAAAGGTCAGAAATGGCATGTCCGGTCATTTTTTAACAAAATATTCTATTATGGTAAATAGAAATATAAATGTTTTGAACAATTTGGCACCAAACTTAACTCTCTACCACATGTGGTTGCGAAGATATAATGGCCCTATTACTATGACTTTTGACCCTGACCTTTGACATTTTGCACCATTTAAAAAAACGTGTTACCAAGCCAAAATGATTCTAGGGCCACCGTGAACCAATTTATGAAGTCAATATTCTCTTTACCTCAAATGCATACAAAACATGGTTTGACTACTAGGGTATTGAGGTCAACTCAGGATTATTTGACACAAAATTACCTAAATTATTTAATTCATTGTATTTTACATTCATTATTTAAAAAAAAGTTTAAAATCCAGTATATTTTGGTACTTTTATATCATATAAGCATACCAGTATATTAATTAATAAATAAAATAATTTAGATTGTAGGGATTTTTGTATTTTTAGATGTGTACGTCCGTCACAATTCAGACAAGTACGTCCGTCACGATAAAATT
>NW_022739454.1:0-509 GCF_011630105.1 Anneissia japonica
AATATTTCATAATTTTGTTTTATATTTTCAAATTAATTTTCAATTAATACTCTACATAATACTCTATACATTAGTGCTGTAAACTATAATCAGAGGCGGCTCCAGAGATGTCCGAAACGGGGGCCGAAATTCGGGCCGATCGCGATAACACCACCCTAGGGGGTCCGGGGGCATACACCCGCGTAATTATTGTTTTCTAGACGCTCGAAAATAGCATCTGGTCGTATTTTGGGAGATCAATATTTCCTTTATCTTTCTTTCTTTCTTTCTTTTTTTTTAATTTTTTTTTCTTACTTCCAAAAGGGGGTGAGGGGCGGCCAACCACACCCGCCCCAAATTCTCCCATGATAATTCCCTTAACAAACAGTGTACAGTGTATATTATTATGTTTATAACTTAAATTTCGATAGCAGTCTATGCTAGCTTCACAGTATACACGATGGAGCTGTATCTGACCTATACTACTTTAATGTAAGAATATAACAGCCGGTTCTATCTACGTTTAATAT
>NW_022739455.1:0-1172 GCF_011630105.1 Anneissia japonica
TATATATTATTATTATTATTATTATTATACTATATTACATTATATCATATACTGTTATCTTATAATTTTTATTGCCATTATATTTATCTGTATCATGGGCTATCGCTTCCACTTCTCGATATCAAAGTACTTTGTTTTACTCATTATCTCGCTCCCATTATATATCATTATCCCTATGTCTCCAATATTGTTTCTCATTTAATCACCCTCCTTTATTTATTGCCGACTGTTTATTTTTTTAGATTGGATCTAGTATTTGCCAACTTTTGTAATCAGTTACGCTGATGAAGTCTTGAGGACAAGACGAAATATTCGTTTCCTGAATAAATTATATTGTGTTCTACTGTCTAACTCAACGTTTCCGCATCATTATTTTCTGTTATATATAATTAATTTGTTTTGTAGCTATCAATATCCATCGGTTTTCAAGAAAAGTACAGAGCACTAACACTTAAGAGAATAACAAATACTTTAAATATAAATCTTCTGCGTTCAGTTTAAAATGAAATCAAATATATTTTAAGCTTATTCCTCCATTCCCTTTCAATTATCTAAAGAGATACTTAACCGCTTCAATTAACATTGGATTCGATCAAGGCCTGTACATAGCTCCTATAGAATCTGTGACTCAACAAACCAATTTTTAAACAACAAATGTGATTGGACAAACGCATGCCTAAAAATACGTCCGTATATTTGCTAGGCCTACGTTCTATTTTTGCGCTTCTTTAAAATTGTTCAAAATCACTGAACTGCTGTACGGTACTCCTCAGTTGATTTGGATAGGCATGGACAAATAAAATATACAGTAATCTGAAAGTTATCCTGATTTACAAGTGTTCAACATTATAAAATACAAATACCGTAAAATTTCGAATTAAAGCCCATGGGCTTCTTCATTTGTTTGCGAAATTTTGATGCTTCTTTTCGAGATGGGTTTCTTTTTGAGATGGGCTTCTTTTCGAGGCTACTTTTGCAAACTAAGGAGGGGGCTTCTTTTCAAAATGAATGGTGTACATTTTGGGAATTATACTATGAAACATTATCATGGTCACTGTAAACATTTTCCTCCTACGAAATGCTGTTAAAATAGGCCTACAAAGAAATTTTTTTTTGTTAAATCATTGTGATAAAGTATAACAGTACAGACTAAAATTTATAATTTCTTTCAA
>NW_022739456.1:0-684 GCF_011630105.1 Anneissia japonica
GTGTAACAGTTTAGTTGCACTTTTAAGAATGACATTATTCTTTACCATTATAGTAACCAACCAACCAACCAACCAACCAATGATCTAGGCAAATTTGCCAAATCCCAATTTGCTGAATGCAAGATTGCCGACGTTATAATAGTAAAACCCAGTTTGCCGATGTCAGAATTCCAACTTAACAATCTCAACTGCCAAGTTTGCCGAATATCAGAATGTATCGATATATAGCTTAATGCGGAGTGACGGGAATACAGATATTGTATCAAATAGTTCCAGAGGCCTGCAAAAACATGGCAACTTGCTTATGTTTATATGCATCGTTATCATGATTACACATCTATACAGGTGAAAATCTAAAATCGCTGCTAAACAATGTAGGAGTCAACAATATGGCATTCAGCAAACATGGACATTGGGGATTCGGTCTGCCATTTGATTCGGCAAAATTGATTTAGGCAGATTATTGAAGTCAGCAATTTGGCTCGCTCGCTTCTGTGAAAATTGGTAGTCGGTATATATATATATATATTTCCATAAATGTCCCCACAAATTTGCTGCTTTAAAATAATAATAATAAATAATAATAATGAATAATAATAATAATAATAATAATAATAATAATAATAATAAACATAAAAGAATGAAATAAAACCGTAATCCAGTAAAATAATAATGAGTATGAAG
>NW_022739457.1:0-769 GCF_011630105.1 Anneissia japonica
TTCCCGCCATCTAGGAATCAAAATTTTCCCGGGGAAGAACCACAGGACCTCCCCTATCGATTCATGAAAAAACTACGTATGCAACTTACTCAGTCTTTTTTTTTATGTATGTATACACACATAAGGCCTATTTACTGTAATAACAATGGGAAAAAATTATCTGAAAGTTTTCAAGAGTGGAAAACCTTGAATTTTGAAGAACTTAATTACTTTTAAGTTCTTCAAAATCCAATGTGTTCCCCTCTTGAAAATTATTATAATGAATCAATGAACCCAGGGAAAGGGATGTTCGAGTTCTTCCCGGGAAAATGTTGATTTCTAAATGGTGAACAATGAAATTTCCCGACTTCTGAAGTATTTTTTAATGACTTTAATTTAAAAGACACCTCAGAAGTCGGGAAAGCTCATTTCCCGCCTTCTAGGAATCAAAATTTTCCTGGGGAAGAACCCCCGGACCCCCCTTTCTTTTTGGGATTCATCGATTCATGGAAAATTCGTATGCAACTACTCATTTTTTTTTTAATTGTTATGTATGTATAAAAACATAAGCCCTATTTACTGTAATAACAATGGGAAAAAAATTACCAGACCGTTTTCAAGATGGGAAAACATTGAATTTTGAAGAACAAAAAAGTAATTAAAAGACACCTCAGAAGTCGGGAAAGCTCATTTCCCGCCATCTAGAAATTGAATTTTCCCTGGGAAGGAATGTTGACCCCACCACCTAGATTTGATTCCAGATCTGCATGATTCATATTCCCATTCATCT
>NW_022739458.1:0-727 GCF_011630105.1 Anneissia japonica
TAATGTAATTTCATAGAGTATACGTATTCTACCGAGTTTTTCAATTTAATATGCCTCGTAAGTATAAAAAAACTAATTTTGCAAGAACATAAAATTATTATGAAATTTAAAGTAAACCTTTGGCAGCTATCATACTGTATCATGCAGTGGTGTATTAAGGAGCATCGTCATGAGGATCTGATAGAGGATTATGAAGGTTAACTGCTTCTTGAGGGATGGGTGATATGGAGTGTGTAACTCAAAGTGGGGGAATTTAACCAGCTGAAAAATGTAACAGCTGGAGGATAACCAAGGTTAAGTGCTTCTTGAGGGATGGGTGATATGGGGTGTGACTCAAAGTGGGGGAAGTTAGCCAGCTAAAAAAATGTAAAAGATGGTGGTTTTTTCAACATGATCTCTCGAAATTTCCCGTAAGTGCATAGGGTGGGGCCAGGGGAAGGTTCCCCCCCCCCCCGTTGGAGAGAGCTGGCCCCTCCATCAAAGAGAAAAACCACAATTGGTCGGGGAGAAAAAAAAATGTGTTTTTGTACATATTAGTAGACACTAAAATCGATTAAATAAGTTTTTGAAACCCCTAAATTGTAAAAAAAATTTGCTAGACCACTTTCGAAACACTTTAAGCGTCGGGGAAATCTTCTCCCTCGTCGGGGGGGGGGCTTTGGTCTTACCCCCCGCCCCCGTCCGGGACCTCGAACCCCGTCATGGAAATCCTGACGCCACCCCCTGC
>NW_022739459.1:0-194 GCF_011630105.1 Anneissia japonica
ATATTTCGAGAACTTTTCAGAAAAACTTCAAACTTTCGATGGAATAGTGTTTGTTTCAGACTATCCCACTTTACCTAACAAAAATAAATTACATTTTGACTCAACTTTTTAACATTGTCACTTTTTGCACAAAAGTGCTTATCTCGCCGAGTTGAGCACTTAGTGCAAATTTTTGACTTTCCGCCATATTTCGA
>NW_022739459.1:253-500 GCF_011630105.1 Anneissia japonica
AAAAAAAATTACATTTTTGACTCAACTTTTTAACATTGTCACATTTTGCACAAAAGTGCTTATCTCGCCGAGTTGAGCACTTAGTGCAAATGTTTGACTTTCCGCCATATTTCGAGAACTTTTCAGAAAAACTTCAAACTTTCGTTGGAATAGTGTTTTTTTCAGGCTATCTCACTTTAATAAACAAAAAAAAAATTGTATTTTGACTCAACTTTTTAACATTGTCACTTTTTGCACAAAAGTGCTT
>NW_022739460.1:0-663 GCF_011630105.1 Anneissia japonica
AACAAAAATAAGAGGTTCAACAGTAGGTTTGATTAGGCATTTTATTACTATTTAGTTTCGTGCTACACTTACATGGTGCAACACTCTTCAGATAAAATTACCTAATGACTAAGATTGATTATTAACACACATTAATTAATTGTAAAACTAAGCATGTGCACTTTTAAATTATATTTATATAATTATAATGTATAATGATAAGCAACAGCTAAAAAGTAAACGTAAGTAAGCAGCCAGAAATAGAACCAGAGCTTTCGGACAACACTAGTCCTTCCTCAGTGGCGAGTGAGTGAGGGTTGAAAAAGCCAGATAGTATAAAGTGAGAATTTCATGCAAGCATGATTAGAAACAATAGGCTAGGCTATGTGGGATTAGAATAAACAGCCTAAACAAGTAAACAGGAAGGCCTAAACTAAACTTTAGAGGCATGCCTCAATGAATAAGCCAAATGATTTATCCAGAATAATTTGGAATGCCATTGGTTTAATTTAGTGTACTGGGAGAACGTTCTTAATATTGAGTCCAAATGGTGTGGTGGTTTTAAGTAAAAGTTCCCAGTGATTCTCTTTATCTTTGCGATTTTTGTCGCTCTAATTGGCATTATGGTCAATTTCAAACACTCTAAAAATACTCTAAATATGTATTTATATATATATATTTAGT
>NW_022739461.1:0-1251 GCF_011630105.1 Anneissia japonica
ACAATGGAGGAATTAGAGAACAATTAAAAAAACGACGTTAAGGGGAAATAACACAAAAGATATTCTTCATTACAAGGCTTAGGCCAAAGGTAATTAATGCTGAAATTATTATTATTATTATTATTTTTATTATTATTATTATTTAGCATTAATTACATTACAATGATAGTTTGGACAAGTTCAATAACGCCGGAATGGTATATTATTTGTTTAATAATATTTCTCTTATGCACTCTATTTTTCATTTCATGCTTCAATTTTGTCCCATTTCCCCCCCAAAAAATTCAGTCTATGTCAGTATGTGAAGCGTGACTGTTGTGTCAGCCTGACCCTAGGCCTAGTTTAAGGAGGGGCCTAGGTAAGACCTCAGCCTGTAGTTAGGGCTATAGTTTATCCTCTTTCTCTCTAGCCTTTGGTATAACTGTACCTATCTACACTGTATAACAGGAGGTACTAGCTGTTGTTGTTGTAGATAATATACTAACATTTAATAACATCCAAGAAGGTCACAGTTAGTTACACAGTGACATACATCACATAAGTCCGTGAAATTCCATAGGCCTACCGTAGGTAAACATAGTGGAAAGAGCAATAATAGTAAAACTCGAGCGTCACGACATTGCGAAGTGTCTGCTCTTGTTCCTCGTATCGTACTCACTCGAGTCAATCCGAGATGGCCCGAGTGAAGTTTCATGCAAATGTTTCGTACGGAAAAAAAAATCGCTTCCTGGTCTGCTGTTCACAGGCGGTGTACTGTATGGTCAGATCAGAGCGGTCAAGGGTCAAAAGTTTCCCATTTAGCAAGAGGGCGCCATTCATGCCTTATTACAGAATTTGCACGCGTAAATCGCGGAGAACGCTATCTTGTGTTTATAAGATCTTTGTTGCACCGCCACTAAAAGCAAAGAGTATTAAAACTGCCACCAGGCAAGGAACCGAAAGGTCCACTAAGTAATCTAAAAAAAGAAAGTATAATAGCAAAGATAATAATAGCAGAAGATAGAGCATCTTCCCAATATATTGGAACATCTGTTCAAATGGCATTGTGGGTACACGGACAGCAATTTTACTGCAACCGCGCGGCGGCGCTATATAAAAATAATAAAGGCGCTGCTCTTGTTCGTTTGTTTCCTTTAGTTTCTCCATTTAGTAAAATGTTCAAATTTTACTGCAACCGCACGAGGGCGAATGTTCCATCGATTTTAATGCAAATATGCGGAGCAGCTCATTTGATAATAGGCCCTACATACT
>NW_022739462.1:0-2183 GCF_011630105.1 Anneissia japonica
ACGCGACGCCAATACACTGCAGTATTTTTGGTCTTAGTTTATCGTCTAAATTACTGTCTTGTTCTAATTTTTAATGTTTGGTGTGTTGGTAAATGTCAAGATGTATTGTGAATCTGGTTTCGTCTATTTTGTGCACGTTATTTGGCTACAATCATTCCTTATGTGTCTAGCCACCCCAGTCAGTGCAAGCCATGTTGTTCCAGTCAGATACACTGGCTAGGTCTTGCTCGAATTACGTAATAACAATGCATGTTGTGACATGGTCATTGCTGAAATTCCGTACGAGTTATCGAGTCAAAATACAAATTCCACAATAATAAATTCGAACGTACAGTACTTTAAAAAGAAACGTAAGTGACCGTGAGAAAGAAGAGGTGGAATTGAACAACGACTTCGCCTAAAATTAACTCGTCTACCATTGCCTACTATTACTCCTCACGAATACAAGGTCAGTAAAAAATCAAACTAACGAACTAGGTGTTCTGGTAAAAATTGACCGAGCCTATCGAGATGCTAATCTCATTTGTATCACCGAAACGTGGCTTAACGAGTATGTAACGGACTGGCGTAAATATTAAAGGTTTTTCATGTATCCGTGGCGATCGAATTGCGGAATCAAATAAGTCTAAAGGTGACGGAACGTGTTGTTACATAAATGGGAGATGGTGATCAGATATATAACAGTAAAATTTGTACAACTGACTATACTGTCATTGTCACTTAGGCCGTTTTATCTACCAAGAGAATTTGGATGTACACATTGTTTATGTGCCTGGAAATATTTCGGTTGGTGCAGACGCTATTGCTGATCATAAACATTTACTTGAAGCCCGTTGTCCTGAGAGTTCTATTTTAATTGTAGGTGATTAAACCAGTGTAAACTTAATCGTGTCCTCGAAATTTTAGACAGTATGTGTCATGTTCAACAAGAGGAGGAAACACACTTGACTGTTGTTATTGTAACATACCTCGTGCTTACAAATCTTATAAGTTACCAGCAATCGGGGCGTCCGATCATCAGGTTGTACGTATAACAAAACAATTAAAAACAAGGTGGAAACAAAGACAATTAAACTGTGGTACCCTATTTGGAAACATTCTTTAATTATCCCAATACCTAAGTCATCAACTCTGAATAATCTAAATGATTACAGACCAATTGCGCTGACGTCACTGATCATGAAATGTCTAGAGAGGTTCGTAGTAAAGCAGATAAATCCGGTATAGAACCTAAACTTGACCCCATGCAGTTCGCATACATCGTGGTGTGGAGGATGCCACATCAACTCTAGTCCACTACATCAAAAAACATCTAGAAACATGAAATTCATATGCACGGCTTCTCTTTAACGATTTCTCTGCTGCATTTAACACTTTGCAAAGTCATGTGCTTCTTCCTAACCTTAATCTTGGTATCCATAATTCTATTATTCTTTGGATCAGAGACTTTTTCATCTCAGATCACAACAAGTCAAAATAAAGCAAACCCTTTCCTCTATCATTTACAATAGCACTGGCTCTCCTCAGGGGTGTGTTCTCTCACTCCTGCTGTACATCCTCCACACCAACGACTGTCGCGCCTTGTATGAGAGCTGCATGGCAATCCAATAATGCTGATGACACCGTCCTTGTCAGTTTAAACATTGGCCCCCAATCCCTTAATAATTATTTAAATGATGAACTATTTTTCTAACTGGTGTAAAAACCATTTCCTTAAAATCAACTAAAAAAAAAAAAAACATGTGAACTTATCATTGGTTTTAGGAATAAAAATAGGTCAGATCATGAACCACTTAAAATTGATGGTGAACAGATTAAAGTACAAATATTTAGGCACTGTGATTGATGAAAAGTTGGATTGGTGCAGTAATACACTAAGACTGTACAAAAAAGGCCAGCAACGACTTCATATGTTACGGCATAGAAAAAATTCTAGAAATGTTCTACCAATCAATGATACTCAGTGTGATTTCATTCTGTCGGATTATATTAGAGGCTAGCTTATATGAGAAAGATAAGGGATTGTTGGCAAAGATTACCAGCAGGGCGGGGCGTGCAATAGGAGTAGATTTTTCTAAGCTCAATTTTAAATATGATGCAGGTGTTCTCGCCATGGTAAAACGCATCATCCACTCTACAAAGAGTACAAATTTCTCCCATCCCATATCCGTATCCGCTCCTTT
>NW_022739463.1:0-777 GCF_011630105.1 Anneissia japonica
CGTTCGGCGAAGTGTTCGACTGGCCGGACGGCGTCGGGCGTTTCTCGGACGCCGGTATGTCGTACAACGAAACGAGAGACTCCGTGATCATCAAAGGGAAACCGATCAGCAGGGCGGATTCGTCTATATCGAGCATGATCGACGCCAGACTCAAGATCGTCGAACGTGGCAGTGCCGGCGACGACGACGTGGACGACTCCGGACGGACGACCTCCGAACGACCGAGGCGCCAACCTACGACGTACGCGTGCAAGGAGAGCAAGAAAGCTGAGGACCCTCCAAGACCGAATCCTGCTCGCTCCAGAAGTCCCGTAGTCGAGTTCGACCGACCTTTGCAGGTTGTGCCACCCGTCGAGTTTTCGCACACTCCTCGAATGTTGCGCCTGTTCGTGTCCATGAGCACAGATCCGGACGTAGCTCTCGTCTCCCTGTCCCTTGAACTGCTGGTGGCTGCGAAGGTAAAGAGCGCGTGCAAAATTCGTCGCCTGCTCTCCTTCCTGTGCGACGCCAGACCGAACGTCGATTCGGATCCCGAGTTGGTGTCGCGATCGCGAAACTTCTGGTTTCGGATGGAGTGCGCCGGAATCGATCAGTACAACTGGCACTCCAAGACACCGTCGTCCGTCGTCTCCGTTGCCAAGGAGGTGGCCAGCAGCTTCCCTTCCTCGTCTTCGTCGTCTTCTTCTTCGTCATACTCCGGAGCGCGACCGAACATCCGTTCGGCACTGCTGTGGGACTTGGCGGCGTTCGTCAGCGGCAGACGCGCGCCTTACTCGT
>NW_022739464.1:0-663 GCF_011630105.1 Anneissia japonica
TAGCCTAGCTTAGATGTTGACTAGCTACGTTCGCTCCTCGTTCATTTAGATACAGAATTATACCCCGACGACAACAAACTAGTGTAGGCCTAGGCCTAAGTACAGTAGGACTTACTACAGGTAGGCCAGGCCCTTTTTTGAAGTGAAGTTGAAGTGCATGTACAAGATGCGCCATAGGCCTATATTTAAAAAAAATACATTTTGTTAATTATTATTGGTTGGCCTGGGACGGACCTAGGCAGGCAGGCCAGCTTTACCGTCGGAAATGTGTATCTCATGAGCTATTATTAATCAGTAGGCTATGTATTATGTTATAAATTCATAAAATAATAATTTAGAATTATGCTATATTTTGGGCTCTGACTTAATTTAACATCTGTTCTATTTTCTCTATGATTTAACGATGGCCCTATCAGTAGTAATGACAGTATTTGTGCTTTTTTTTAGCCATGTAGTAAAATAATACTATTATTATGAGAGTCAAGAAGAAGTAGTAGAAGAAGAAGAGCTTTTTTTTTTGTTTTATAATAATAAACGTGTTGAGTATATTGATATTCATTATGCGATGAGGTTGTTTTTTTTTATATCTTTCGGTGTGATTTAAACATGCCAATTCTCAGAAAATATTTTCTAATTTTATTATATTACCAACTTTTCCTTACA
>NW_022739465.1:0-1232 GCF_011630105.1 Anneissia japonica
ATTTCATTTTTTATATATCTTATATACGTGAAAAGTATTGTATTCTCATTGTATCATTATTAATAGAGCTACCTGGACATTGAATAAAATAAATAAAAATGAAGTACCACAATTTTGAGTGAATTCTGTAATTAATTCTGTTATTAGGTGCATAAGCAGAGCATAAAACACTTTAACATGCCCAAAATTATTTTGAGAAATCGTAGGAACGATTATCTTTTGGAACATTGGCTAATAATTTTGGCAATATTCTCCAGTCCAATTTCCAATCAATTCTGATTAGATTGAATTTATTCATTAATCATGTAATTAAAACAACAGGACAAGAAAGGCAAAAATGCAACAAACAACCGTGATTAATTAATAGGATAAGCCATAAAAAGTGGGTCCCATAAAAACGATTTAAATTTGCACAAAAATGCAATGAAAAATTGGTCTAAACATGTTTTTAAAATTTTACAAGTGGAGAGGGGTGTATCGTCTTACCAAACAATTTGATGCCTGATGTTTACGGGCGCTATTCGTTATCAATGTCATTCAGCTAACAGTAACTGTGTATTACCCATCTTTTTCATATTTTGTTTTCCCACTCTGGGCATGTATCTACTCAGATTGGCTGAAAATGAAGAGCATCCATACGTCACGGTGCAAAGCCTGGTTGCCAAACATGCGGTAACAAGGACAATCTTTGTGCTGCTGTTGTAGCAGTGAAGAAAATTAGGTCAGCGTCGTAGTCTTTGCGGATGAGATTTGAAGTATTAACAAGAATAAAAAACATTCAAAATCGTATATTTTCTGCTTATTTTCACCGTTTTCGTACCAAACACCAGTTCACCTGATTAATTACGATCGGTCGTAAATTTAAAACAAATGAAATATTTATGCATTGTACTATAACTTAAGTGCCATAAAATGAGAGTAGTACTTAATTTATCGACAAGCCCAAAGTTTTCGCTTAAGCGAGAATTTAAGTCTGGCACTTAATTTCTCGATGGTACCTGAATTCTCGTGACACCGGCCGCAAATTGAAGGCAATAGCCAAAATGTTATCAAATTATTTCATTAAATAAAATTCGTTGATTTAACGGGCGTTTTCTGATTTTAAATATTAAATTTTAACTCTGAAGATATTTTGTATTTAGACCGTGATGCGATCCGACGACCTTTATAGACCGGGAGCCCAGAAGATTTAATCATGTGAAGAGAGACAAAAGGTTTGATGGTCTGGTCAT
>NW_022739466.1:0-394 GCF_011630105.1 Anneissia japonica
AAATATTCAAATTAGAAATGTGTGTGCAAAATATTATTCACACAACATTTTTTGGCATTGTCTAACATTTAAAGTCTTTTCATCCTTAACACTTATCTCTAGAGGGATTACCCACCCGGTGTCACTTCGTGAGCAAAAATATTTTACTGATATGCATGGTGCTCCTAACATAATGTTTCGGCCCGGGACCCACGACTCGTTGTTGCACCACTGGGAGGACCGTGCCTATTAATGTTATAACAAATCAATCAGCCAATCAAACAGCATAACATAACGGTACCGTTCATACAGTAGTTACAAGTATTTACTTGTTTATTTGACATAATTAATGGCGTACAAGTATTTACTGTATGCAGAATCATCAATAGGCCTAAATAGGAAAACACAATATACT
>NW_022739466.1:428-718 GCF_011630105.1 Anneissia japonica
GGCCCCTGGCCTATCCGGGGTTCATTTGGACTCGGAGGAACTAAGCATTTCCCCAGAAAGCACACAGGTGTACATATATCTGGTCAAACCTCCATAATAAAATGATGGGTCGTAGTTGGACTGACCCCCTTCTAATAAATCAGCCAAGAGTGTGTTTGTGGGATTTTGTTCTATTTGGTTTTTTTTTTTTTTTTTTCCGGAAAATTATAGAAAAAGGTATACCGTATTGTCAAGGCGTTTTAGTAGAGTGATGGGTAGTACAGTAGTAAGAAGGGCTCGGCCCCCGTGGC
>NW_022739466.1:751-1282 GCF_011630105.1 Anneissia japonica
TTTGAACTGGGACTTGGCCCATAAAGCACATGCGTTATGTGCTCGATAGTAAAATGCTAGTTAGAATTAAGAGAACCCACCCACCTCCACCCCGAGAGCTCACGAACATTAAGCAACTGGGTCCTGTTTATTTTTGTATACAGTATGCCATAATTAGATTTACAGGACAATATATGAAAAACTACACAGTTTCTGACATGTATATACCGGAAAACATAACTCATCATTGGCAGAGCTTTAAAATGATACCAAACACAACAACTTTTGGTAAGTTTGATTTTTTTTGACCTTTTGTGTCATGTGACTTTATATATTGGTCTATATCGCTGTAAATATGTATTATGTTGTTTAGGTGTAATGACAATAAATGATCAGTGTATAATTCCCTTTCCATTGACACCAACTATGACCATGTTTTATGTGGTGCGTCAGCCATCTTGAAATTCAAAATGGCGGCCGATGAAGTTTGGGACAAAAATGTCACCTAACTTGTTTGAATTCAGCGCAGTAAAAATGATAAAATTAGTCAAT
>NW_022739467.1:0-1183 GCF_011630105.1 Anneissia japonica
CTTCTCTTCGTGCGAACAGCAGAACATCATCTTCACCGCATCCAACATCAATGCCATCTGGAAGAACGGCGAAGAATGCGCAGGTGACCAAGGTCGGCGTCTCGCACAGTCCGGTTCCCGGACGACACGAGTGGTACGTCAGAGAGATGACGATCGCCGGCAGCAGACAGTTGGCGTAGATGACCGCCATGAACTTCTTCAGTCGGTGGCGTTTCCCTTCCAAACGATACGCGTAGTCGATGGGGAACGACCATCTGGCGACGACTGCCATGAGGCAAACCCCGGTCATGTCCCGAAACCAAAGCCAGACTACCAGAGCGACCAAGGTGTAGATATCCAATGCTCTGTTAACCCGTCTCACGACGGAAGAGTCGGTCCACAGTCCGTCCAAGACAAGATTGAAGTAGGCGCCGGCGAACGAACACAAGACGTACTCGAAGACTAGGGCGTCGGAGCGATCCATGAATTCCGGAATCCAACCTGTCACGAAACACGTAATCACCGCAGCGGCCGGCATGAAAAAGCTCAGCGAGGTATCCAAGATCCGGTGTTTCGTGTTCGTGTCCAGCAGACCCGGACTCAAGCTGTCGGTAATCCCGAAACATATCGACATGGAGACTTTCAGGAAGGCGAGAAACACGACGCCGGCAAACACCGGAACCGGTACTATCATCGACAACATGACGTGGAGGCGTGTGCAGAAAAGGGGGTGTTGAGAAAGTAACGGTATGGTTCTTGACGAGTAAATGATGACGGTGGCGTCACCTTCGTTCTATTTATCGGCGTTCGCGAAGTGCCCATGACGTGGCATTTTTGTGTACGACGAAACTTTCCGCTTCGTAGTCGATAATATGGGAGGAGAACGAAAGCGGAAGGATGGTGACGATGAGATCGGCCGTGACCGATTCGAGCGAGAGGCTTCATCGGCTGACGATACACCGTTCGCTCGGCGACGTTCGCACAGCCGGTCTGGTCAGCGAACGTCGACGCTGGTGGGTGGAAATGCGATCCGACGGACTCACGATCCAATACGATAAAGCGACCAGGTCGTTGTCGACGTTCTCTCCGTCGGGTAAGACCTTGCTGTGGTATCTTCCCGACGAAATTCTCCGATTCGGCGTTCGATGCCGAAGTGGGATCGCCAGCTTTCGATTCACTATCGATTCGAGCGGTCGACGGTACA
>NW_022739468.1:0-766 GCF_011630105.1 Anneissia japonica
AATACCTCTGACCGCAAGCAATCAAGAAAACACTAGACAAGAACGAACCCGCGCGACACGAAAAGTTTAGAGTATTATACAACAGGGACGTAGCCAGGATTTTGAAAGGGGGGAGCCGTTATGCGAATTACGTATGACCCCGGCGGGGTCCCGGGGGAGAATTCCCCTGTGAAGTAGCGCAATCTGAACGTTCTTAGGACTGTTTTGAAATGATAAAATGAAAATTGCAATATAAATTGTATTATAAATAAGTGCAACAATAATTATATAATAAATCAACAACCTGATCCAGGAATTCGAAAGAGAGGTGAACCAGGGACGTACTTTCACAGACCGAGGAACCACCCACCTCAGCACCACCGTGGTTGGGGTTGAGGTTAAAAAATTTAGGATTAGGGCATCTCTAGATGGCCGGAAATTACACTCTCACACTTAAATTTGAACGTATTTTTCTTTTTTTTTCTTAAAAATAATGAAGGGTGGGGGTGGAGGGCCTTGAATCCTCTGCTCAAAACATTCTTTATCCAGAATAGTCATAGGCCCTAATCACGAAAAATTGACATGAAAAACAAGATCGACATCCTAAAAACATCAGGAGCCGACTCGTAGAGTTTAATGTCATACCCAGGGAAGGGCACAGATCTGTTTTGAAAGGTAGCGGGGGAGGACATTTTGTGAGTCAACACGCCCCTCAGACCCATCATGGTTGGAGCTGAGGTGAGAAAATTTGAGGAAACAGTACCTCTAGATCGACGTTCCGCAAACT
>NW_022739469.1:0-852 GCF_011630105.1 Anneissia japonica
TTTCCTGTGCTGTACTCGTTTTTCGATATACAGTACCGTACCGTAAAAGCCCAATAGGCTTAATCTTGAAGCCCATCTCCATTTAATGCCCCTCTTTAGTTTGCAAAAGTAACCTAAATGGGTTTCTTTTCAAGAAAACATTGGCTTTTTTCGAGATAGTACAGTACACATAATCTCTACAAAAAAATTTCAAAGCAACAAAATAAATTTAAAACACACTTGGTTTATACAGTAGTTTAGGTGATTTAAAACCGGTTAATACACTCTCTATTTATTCGAATGTCTTAAAATATTGTCCTTTTTCGATTTGGGGTGGAATGTTGGGGAGCGTGCTCACCCACTCATACTAAAATAACGCTTTATTAACATGTACACTTCACATAATGTATTAAATCAATCAAACAATCAATTTATTTTCTGAATTTGCATTCCTATACCTCATGAAAGTATGAATGTCATAAGAATCAAAAAAAGTGTATTAAATCTAATGAGATTTATACTTAATTAGGCCTAACTTCACTGATGCCAAAATGAAAATAGTTTGAATGTATTTTTTACTAGTTCAATCTCTTTTATTTCAGTGTCTCAGGTTAAATCTACCGATCTATCAATAAGTTCGAAGTCGATGTACAGTTATTGTCTGAGCGGAACACGATGTGTATTAAATTGCCGGAACACAAGATGCTATCAATAGCCGAATTTATGTGTCTTAATTCTACAATTAATCGCGCGCGGATATTTATTAGGATTTATATCACTGGATTGAATCAGATTTGCAAATTATGTTTCTTATACAACGAACAAGTAATTCTCGAACGATATTACATACTATAATTAGGCCTAAGCATTATA
>NW_022739470.1:0-1439 GCF_011630105.1 Anneissia japonica
TAAAGATGTAGATTACTAGTTTAGATATACTGTATGCTTTTATCATAATCTTAGAGGTCTGGTTTCAAATCCTAAAAAAAAAACACTGGGATTTTTTAACTTGGTTTAAACAAAGATACTAGAAATACAAGATAGAGTTCTCCACACAAAAAAAGTGTTCCACCATGTTCCACCGAAATGCATGGTGGGAATACGAAAAATGGGACGCCCCCTACAGTTGGATCTAAAAAAACTTGTGCCAATTTTTCGTTACTAAGTCGTTGCGTATTTTATTATCAATTCTCAACAAAGATACTAGATATAAAAACAAACTGGAATAGACACCCAGACAGTGACATCGGTGAATACATAACCTCCTTGGTGGCGGTAGAAATCGTTGCTATTATCTAAATAATACACAAAACAATTAAAGCATAATCATGAATCAGTAAAGAATAAAACAACAATACAGCGCAGAATCGCATGCCCGAACGCACTCTTAGTGAAAAAGTTTTCCTCCATTAGTGGAAAAGGAAGGGCGCCTTTTGCGTCTGGATGTACTTAGCAACAGAAGGGCACCCTGTACGTTGGGCATGAAGTATAGGAAACGTGCATGGTTAAAAAGAAGGGCGCCGCCTACATTGGGCACGACTTCCGCCTTATTTTTACAATGCGAGAACTCTATCTTGTATTTCTAGTATCTTTGGTTTAAATAAAAAATTTACTCACTAATAACTGATTTATGAGAGTTTACTGAGCATATTATGTAGTTATTGTCAAGATCAGTTTTTCCTGCTTAGGGGAGACTTTTTGTATTCCTTGTTTCTCGTACTTATTTTTTTAAAGATCGTCGGAGGAGGGCGGAATAAAAATTTAAAAAAAATTTTGTTTTCTTATTTAGCAGATAGTTTTGCCAAAAACATCCAGACGGAGGAGAAAATAAAAATATAATTTTATTGGTGAATGTAAAATAGGATGGTTAAATGTTTCAAATTTATATAATTAGGAAGAATTATACATATCTTTTATTTCTTTCTGATATTTTCACTTTTTCGTGGCGGCGAGTGTGCTAATTGGCCAAAAATATCATTTTATTTTTATTTGAAATGACAAATATTTGCAGTTGGCGGGTTCGCTAAAAAAGTTTTTTTCACAAACTTATTTTTTTTAAAGATCGTCGAAGGAGGGCGGATAAAAAATAAAATGTTGTTTTCTTATTTAGCAAGGGGTTTTGGCAAAAGCATTCAGATGGGGTGGGGGTGGGGTTTGATAATGAAGCTGTAAAAACAGTTGGGTTTTGTAAATTTAAAACTTTTTAAGTTTTTTAAATTTAAATTTGCCCATGTGTTAAGAAGTGTAATACAATACACTTTTATTTGAAATATGCTAAAGAAGTTAATTGTTAAAATTAAAGAAATGTTTAATGTTTTTATTTAAATCGCTTAAAATAAACCATTATC
>NW_022739471.1:0-1006 GCF_011630105.1 Anneissia japonica
TTCAGATGATCGTCTTCGGTATGTAGGATAATGATCACTACCTGTCTGTGTATGCTGCAATAGTTTTTTAGGGTATCCTTTAGAACACTTTCGATCGTTCATACATGGTGCAGAACTATTATGAACACCACATGGGCAATGGATCATATGTCGTTTGACTAATTCGAATAATTCAGAATCTTGCTGAGGGTCTGGAAATTCTGCTGAAATTAGATCATCTATTTGAGTTAGTCGTAGAGGCTCCTTCAGCCAAATCAGTGCATGTATATCGGGCAAACCTCGTTTTTGCCATTCAACAGTGTACATGTAACAGGATACTGATCCACATAACTTTCCCTTTGTGATAACATTAATGAACTTCATGGACTTTTGTTTGAATACTCTGGCTATTAGATCATGTCTGTCTGATGAATGTTGACCATTAAAGATTTCAGTTGTGAGTTCAGGCCACGTTGGATTACATGTGAATGTAATGAAGTGGTGAGGTTTACCTCGTAGTCGGACATATGTCATAGCATTCTATGTTATTTCTGCCATATACCGTGGGCCACCAGTGAAAGATGATGGAAGGATGAATTTTTGTCCTGTGTTAGCAGGGTGTCTGTCCTCCGAAACTGCATCTCTGATATAGATGTAATCATCAACTCGTAGATCTGTTTGGCGATGTCTTATGTACTGAAGACGTTCAGTCTCAATCTTTGCATACATATCAACAATGTATTGATGAAAGAGTTGATTTGATCTGAGAATAATATTAAATGAATTTTCTCGTATCATGATTCTGTAAGCATAGACATCATTTGCGGAGATATTCTTTGTGGTGTTGTATTGATTTGTTGTAGAATTATATTGTGGATATTGGAAGTGGTAGCCATCTTGTCCTTCGCAAAACATCAGCGGGTATTGAAGGGTATCGTAAACACGGTGAGTTTCTGCTATTATTTGTTGGGTATTGTTACGTAAATGAAGGACAATGTCTCTTTTCTCAATGTTTTGACCTGCTATA
>NW_022739472.1:0-3208 GCF_011630105.1 Anneissia japonica
TGAACCGAAATCGTAGTTTTAATCATCATTTAAACTTGTAGTTTAGTTATTTAAACTAGTTTTTTTAATAACATTTAGTGCCAAAATAACTACATTTTCAACGTATAAAAAATTGTTAAATTTCGGCCATTATCCATGACAAGTTAATGATGCTTGACCAACGCGGCTCTCCGACTGTTTCTTCACACACTCGATACGGCTAAATGGAGTTTGAGAACAGATGGAAAAATGAGGGGGCTGGTTTTTAAACATTTTGAATCATTAAATGATTACAGTAAATTACTTAAATTAGGATTATTGATAAAAAAAAAAAACAATTTACGTTGAGACCATTTAATTAGCAAATGTATGGGCTGTACATAATTGTCAATAGTTTGAGCATGCACCACCCGCCAAAAACACTGGCTGGTAAAAATATGTTATCATGTCATTGACCTTTTGGCCGAAAGCCAATACTTTATGGTCTGGTCAAGCGGTTTTTAAGTTATGACCTTTTGAAATTTAGGTACCACGCCCCCTTTTTCATACAGGAAATGGCTCCTTTAACTTTGTACAGTTTTTACGAAGCTATATCTCCAGAAATAATGAAAATAAAAAGTTGAAAATGATAAGCTATGGCCCTCCAAAACGGTGAAAATCTAAATCTTTCAATACAAAGTTAAAGGAGCCATTTCCGGTATGAAAAAAGGGGCGTGGTACCTAAATTTCAAAATGTCATAACTTAAAAACTGCTTGGAAATTGAAGCTGAAATTTTGGATTCTTTGTTTTGACATATCAAGGCATTCTTAGAATTGTTTTTTAGGAAAATCCAAGGGGTTCACATGGGCAATGTGGTTGATTTGAGCCGAAATGACCCAATTGCTTATTTTTGTTTTTATCATTTTTAGACATCATTGGTGAATAATATTAGGCAATCTTATAGGCCTGAGGCCTGTTTGATGTTAGTATTTATACTGTTGTTTTAGTAGGCTATCCATACCTACAGTAACTAGTTCAAGTAACCCCTCGGGTCACCAACCCTTTATTCCAATGTCTCTGTTTCAGATCTTTATCATGTTTATTGCTGCGAAGCAGCCAATTCATATTCTTGACAGCAATTTGACCTCTGAAAGGTCATTGTTTGTCAAAAAACAGGCGTCTAAGACGACTGAAAAGCGGAGTTTCCTTCTTTCGTTCTGCCGGGTAAAATCAATTACTTTAGGCGACGTTTGTAGACTGACCTACTCATACCAACGTCCGCATGTCGCGCTAGCCAGGCCTAGACTAGCTAGGATGGTAGGACGAAGGTCCCAATGAAAAACAATGCCGCTACTTGATAGCTAACATTGTCTATTTAACATCACAATAATTCATTATTAGACCTATAGTTGTTTTCTGAATTGTACTCCACAAATCTCAGCCGATACCTCGCATAACTCGTTAACGTCTCGTATCTATTGTCGTGACGTCATGGCTCGCTGGCTCTCACACCAATTTAACCTCCTTGCTCACACACTTGTGATGTCTCGCACTTGTGATCAAATAACACGCTGGCTCGCACTTTGGCAACACTCTTTGGCAGTCAACTCGCCCCTAGAAAACCCGCCCTTGGAAACTTGCCCCATAAAAAATTGTACACTTCCTAGACCATGCAGTCTTCAAAATAAAAATTGTAACCTTTGGTAATTAACTAGATTTTCCACATACATAGAAATTTTTGAAACTTTATTAAAAAAAACCTAAACCATAATTCACAACTATAGACACTTTTTGACAAAAATGAAAAATTACGACTTTGTTACCCAATGAGAAGTGTTCTAATATAGACAATGGGGCGTGTCTCATATTATTTGTTATATTTTTATTATTTATTATTTTCACTTGACTTGCATAAATAATTTTGTTCGAAGAACATTAATATGCAGTTGTACTGCGCAGCACTTCACTTGCAATTTGCAATTTCTAGTATATAATGTATTATCACCTAACTTTAATAACGTTAAAGACAATCTACCAACCTAAGTTGGCTTCTCTCCAAAGACTACTGTAGCCTTTTCTGTACTGTATTTTAGGCCTGCAAAGAATATTCATATTCATAATGTGAATTATGAACAGAAGTTTCTTTTATTTTTTGTATGGAACTGTTTCAAAATATAGTGTTGAACAAATAAATAACACAGAATTATTTGGAATTTAGAAATGTAATTTGGGATTGAATCTTATTTGGACATGTATAGACCACATCAAGTTTACTCCCTACCAGTGGTCAATTAGCAAGGTATATCTTTAACTAATACCACGTGCATAATATTCATTTACAGTTTTCAATTACAAATTAAACACAGCACTAATGAATCCTTGGTTGAATGTTTTTTTATGTGTATCTTTCATTGTGTTTGCTTATGATCATGACAGTTACAGGAAGCAACACACTTGATAAATAATACATATTTTAATGAACTTATCTATTCTCTGTCTTAGAAATCTAGTATATTATAAGTAGTAATAAGTAGTAACCGGATTAGGAATGAACTAACTATGATTTATATTTACTTTGCAGTTCCCTGCTGAATTTCAAATTATAAATGATTTGAAAAATGATGCTGTAACCCTATTGATAGCTGGCACTGATCTGCATTAATATCACAGTACAGAAATCAGCGAACCAAAAACGTATAATGCAGCACTGATTTGAATAATTCTTTTTGGAATAAGAGAAATTGGATAAGAAGGAAAACAGTAAGGTAGCAAGGAATTAACATTAACCATTAAACCTAATATCTAATCATTCACGTTCCATTAAAGCTGTATTGTCCGATAAACTAAATGAAAAATTCTTCAAAAATAAATGTTTGATTTAACTTACCCATTTTATTAATAAATGTCATGAACTTGAGACTATTTTAAAAATTGTTTTCTCTGAATTGTGGGCTGGTAATAACCAAACAATTCTAGAAACACTTCCAGTGTCTGTAATTCTTTATGAATTTTTTTACATTAACAAAGTGTGTATTATATAAGAAATACCACTAAAATTGTTTTAAATTCATTTTCTTAACATTATGATTATTACTCATTCAAACATACAATTTAAGAAATTCAGAATTAATTTATATTTTTTAAGGATTTCTGGGTTCCATCGGACTATACATCTTTAAGTTTTAATGAAATGTCATGAACATGGTGCAACAACGTTAGAGGCCGCTGTTAAGATTGCCCAACAGGTGG
>NW_022739473.1:0-2152 GCF_011630105.1 Anneissia japonica
AGAGCAAAATCAAGGATTTTTAACTGCAGTTAAAAGTCCTTGCTAGAATTACAACATTGTAATATTGTACTCATATAGAAAATCTAAACATACCGGTTGAAATAGATATCCACGTAGATCCTACAGACCAGTTACCATAAAACGCTTCAACACTCAAATTAGCACTTTGTCCGGCTTCTACACCAATACAATATACAGTCGTCGTTTCAGTAGTCTCAAACTCGTTAGGGAACGGATCTCCTGCTGAACAAAGCACTGTATACACACTAGTTGGTGGCGCATTTGACGTCATCTTGGCGACTATGGTTGTTGTATTCGTTGTAACATCTTCGATCAGTGTTATATTAACAGGATCATCTGTAATACACCATGTTAAACTACAATAAGGCTATAGGCTTTATGTCTACATTGATAATAAAAATGTAATGTGTCGGTATATAGTGCGTCTTCTCTGAGCTCAGGGCAAAAACTCATTCATGCTTGCTATTCACCTATGGATCCCACCATCTCAAATGGAGCCCTGCTCTCCTAAAAAAACAAATACGATAGAATTTGTGTACACTGGGGCTACTGTTTTATAGTCCTAATTCGAAACACTTTCTCCACTACAAGAGCCTAGATCGAGTATACCGTTCAAAACCAGTGCCGATGTTTTGACTATATGGTTACAATGGCACCCCTGCTTAACAACTCGACCCGATTAAATAGTATTTATTGGTATTGTACAAATATCTCTGATAGCTTATACATGAGGTTCATAATGCGCTGACGTTATCATTAACTTCAAGTCCAGGTGCCTGATGGAAATATAAACATCCTCAGCTGTCTAGTCCTTGATTGGTTTATGCAGCGTGTACCGTATTTAACATTACATCTACATTGATCGTATTATACGTCAAATTTATAATGGCCAATTACATTTAGGTCAAATAAAAATAGTTTCTCGAACTAACTTTTTTTCAGATTAAATCTTGTACAACATAGACTAAAAGAAATAAATACGAACATTGAGACTATTAGTAATAATGCTATCTAATGCAAAAAGAAACATAATGCAATGTTTGCTGGACACTGGGACGGCAGCAGAAGACACAGTCAGGAATAAGAAGCTTATTTATTTTTAACTTGGCTTTCAGCATAATAATACCCTACCGTACCTGTTGGAACGACCTCTGATGCTGTTGACCCGTTCGAAGCTTCTGTTGTCCAGTCCGAAGCCTTACTAATTTCACCAGTGGAAGTCGTGACATCATTTTTGATAACTGATACAGTAATGGCTGCTGGCCTTCCAATTTTATCCCCACGTTTAGCTTCGACGGTGATGTTGATTGATTCTAATGTAGTATTTGAGGGTAAACTACAGATTCCAATGCGTAATATATTTTGTAAGATGTCATCTTCAAGCGGTTGACCATCCGAACATGTGATTAGGAAAGAATCGGCAATTCCTGATGTCAAATTCCAAGTAGTCGCAGCGAATGGTGTTTCACTAAGCATTTCTTTATATTTAGTGTAATCGCTTATAGGCTCAAAGACAACCTCTTCCGGTACTGCGAATAAGAGAACGTGTTATTATAATTGGGAAATAGTATACCTATCTATGTATAATGACCATTTATGGTCGGCTGGTACTCATGAGACCTCTAAAATAATGCGATTAGATTTTGTATATGTACAAACAGTACATGAAATATATTATGAAAAGAAATGGACCTGCACTTCAAAACGAACACTGTTGTAACGAAACTTACAAGCAAAATTAGAGTTTTTAATATAAAAAAAAAATTGTTTCATTACTTATGATGACATTAAACCACACAGGCTTTATAGTTGAACAAATTCAAATAACCGTCAGATACACTCTATTACACTATTGGAAACAAATGGTTGCATATAATATAAATCAATATAGCTGACTTTCTAGTATAAATTGATCCATAGGTTTCGATTTGAACATAAATCTCAGAAATAAATTTAATTATAATAAATTTCTAACAAAAGACCTCGGTCAAATAAATCGTTTTTAAGAACAAAGAGCAAATTGGTTTGTGGCCTACCAACACGGACTTCAAATTCGTTTGCTCCCCAGAATGCAAAGACCATTGCAATGAAAGCAACACCCCACCCACCCACACACACTCACACACACCCC
>NW_022739474.1:0-661 GCF_011630105.1 Anneissia japonica
GACGCACTTAAAATTTACAACAACTGTTCCGTTTTAACGTTATATCGGTCCGTGAAACAACACGGCTTTCCTGTGCGTCCATCCCGAGGAAGGTCCGATTCAGCTGGTGGACGAAATGGGAACGGTGTTTTCCGCCACTGCGATGCCGTTCGTCCTGATTAACAGCGACAGACTTCCGAGCGAAAGAAGGAAAAGAAAGATGGTTTGCGGAGACGCTGTCCATGTTCGATCGCCCGCAACTCGCCGACATGTTAGGCGTCGATGCTGGGTCTCCTGGAAAAAGTCCCACCGAAAAGAACGACGAACAGTTTAGTTGGACAATTCCTAAACAAAATTCTCCGACAACTACAGGCGTCGACGAACATGCAGTCACCCGTCGAAACTCATTCGCGGGAACAACAGACGACGATGACTCCGGCGGTCCATTCTGCAAACGCGGGAGACTTCGAAATGAAAAGTTTGGCGGTGTTACCGCCTTTACCGACACCCGTCGAAATCCATCCACAGCAACAGCAGGAGCAGCAGCTGGAGGAGGAGGTAATACGACCGTCACGGACACCCAAGTTAAACGTGTGCGTAAACATGTGCAAAGACAATGTACTCTACGACAGACGATGGAAGAGATGGAGTAAGCGAAAGATCGAATGTATGGCCGCTAGTT
>NW_022739475.1:0-524 GCF_011630105.1 Anneissia japonica
CTGTATTCGCCCACTAACAAGAAATTGAAGAACACTGTGATTACTAACATCCATATGCTGATTGGTATCTTCATGAAAATCATCACAGTTGTGGAACCTGATGATGTTAAGGTAATTTTGATTTTTCAAGTGAACAATACAGTATATCATTGTTTAGTTATGAACTCCAGTCTGTGTGTGGGGTGGGGGGGGGGCCGATAAGCAATATTAAATACCTTTACAAGCAAACATTTCATACACGGGACACTTGGTGTCTAAATTAATATTTTACCACCTGTCATTGTATCATTAATAATATTAATATGAATGTATCGATTCGATACATAATTACATATTCTAACTGGACTCCATACCAAGCCCATGTATACATTGTGCCTGTATTTAACATATTTCAATCTTTGTCAATCTAAAGTCGGAGGTATGTCCTGATCCCGACCCTTGAACATCACTATTGGATAGGCTTATCTTCATAAGACTTCTACGAATGGATACATATTGTTTCGAAGCAAGAAATCAAGTTGTCT
>NW_022739476.1:0-657 GCF_011630105.1 Anneissia japonica
GCTGATGTGTACAGACCCACAACCTGTGGATTGGTCCCTCCCTGGGCCCCCTCTATTTCAAATTTTATTTGGCCTAATTTAATTTAAGGTTTTTTCTCCAATATTTCAACATAGATGGTTATATATTATTATGCAGTCACCTTGGCCCTATGATGTTTTTGCGCACCTAGGCCAACTCTCTACCATCAATTTTCTACACAGATATGAGTTAGATTACTTCTTAGTGTTATCCTGCAAATTAAATTCTGATCACGCCAATTTCATCCTCAATGTCCAGTATTCATACAGCACTTTGTTTCAAAGTACTTCACATTTTGCCAATTCATTTAAATTCAAATTCAATTAAAAAATACTTTATTATCCAAAGGGATATTCATTTGGCCATGGTATAATATATCAAACAATGTACAATGAATAAAATACATATAAAAAAAGTTTAAAAAGAAAGTTTATACATGAAAAATTATTTTTAAATCAGGGATTTAAACAATAAGTGTTAGGTTTGTTTTCTTTTATTAAATTATTTAAAAAAAAAGTAACACAACAATTTATGAAACAATTTAAAATAGAAGAATATTTGAAAAATCCTCAGACTCTCCGAACTTGTATAATCTATTATTTTTATATCATTATTTATATTATTTTATTATTATTTGT
>NW_022739477.1:0-776 GCF_011630105.1 Anneissia japonica
TATTCTTTTCTTAAATTTTACAAAATTTTTGAGAAATGCTGGTTGTCACCACCAAACTCAATGTGGGTACTACTATTTTCATGGTTGCTATAGCAAGCAGTCTATAGACCAAGTAATATTGTAGATATAAAATTGAACTACCAGTACATTAAAAACAAAAACTTACAAACATCATTACATTTTATGGCTTGTTCTCAGAACAGTGGTCAAAAACAGTGATGGTAGAAAAGTTTGAAAATGTAGAAACTAAATACAATAATAGAGAAAAAAGGTAGGAAATAGCAGGTGTCTCAATTTGGGAGAAGTCCCTTCCACTTCGTCAGAGGAGGGCAGGAAAAAAATAAAAATTTAATTTTGTTTTTATCATTTAGCAAATATTTTTGCCAAAAACATCCAGATAGAGGAGAAAATAAAGTTCTATTTGTGAATGTAAACAGTGTAGAAATAGGATGCTTAAATGCCTTAAATTTATAATTAGGAGTCATGATGAATATAAAGTGTAGCCGCGTTAGTCTATTATAGAACAATATAAATTAAATGAAACTATATTGTTAGTTTCAAAAGTCCTACAGTCATTTACTTTATATTTAGGAAGAATTATACACATCTAAGTTTTGGAGATTTCAAGGCAGTAGCAGGATAATAAAAATTTTAAAAATTTCAATTTTTTTGTTAATAAAAAATAAATTTTATTTTTATTAGAAATCTTTTGTGGTGGGTGGAGGATTCGCTAAACAAGGTATAAAAAACGTCTCCCCTTATAGTTAAAGAACAGA
>NW_022739478.1:0-563 GCF_011630105.1 Anneissia japonica
TGTGTGTTGGGATAACATAATTTCCACGAGAGAGTGATTTTTCCTTTAAACAGTTTTAAGTTGTAGTTAATGCACTATATTGTTCCATGTTAGTGTTATATAGGTATTGGGAGACCGTATGAGCTCTATTCCACCCACTGTAAGGTATTTAAAGGTACATTTAGCAGGTGAAACACACATTTCCGCGAGAGAGTGTTTTCTTTAAATTGTATTCAATGCACTAAGTTTAATCCAAATTAAGGTTAGGTAAGTACCAGGTGACCAGTGCAAACGTTTACTGTAGCCTGTGAGTATATTTAAAAGTGCTGTGTATTGTGATAACATAATTTCGGCGAGATTACCCTTCCCATCTTTGTAGAGACCATCGCTGAACATCAGCCCCTCTTGATCCACCAAATATCATTAGATAATCAGTGAAGCGAAGTCGGCCAAAGTATTGCCATATAATTAATATTCTAAACAAGTGGATGATCCAGGAATTCGAAATTGAGGGAGCCTCAGAGAGTGACTTTCACAGATGGAGAGTCTATACTACCTCAGTCCCACCATGGTTGGGGTTGAGG
>NW_022739479.1:0-1045 GCF_011630105.1 Anneissia japonica
TAATATAATGATAGTAATGATAATATGGTAATAATAATAATAATAATAATAATAATAATAATAATAATAATCATAATAATAATAATAATAATAATAAAGTATGCCCTACTAATAATGACAGGCCTTATTATTATTATTATTATTATTATTGTTATTATTATTATTATTATTACTACTACTATTATTATTATTATTATTATTATTATTATTATTATTATTATTATTATTTTCAGATTCAGATAACATTTATTTCGATAATAATGACAAACAGATACAATTATAACAGTACGAAAACAAACCAAAAAAACAAAAAATGGGAAAAACATTATTATCATTGGGTCCTAGCTAGAAGTAGGTACTTGTCTCGCTAGGACCCAGTGAAGAGGTAAAAAGAAAATAATAAATAATAATTAATAATAATTGATAATATATACTATATTGTTAAGTTGCACATCTACTGGGCACCAAAAATAACGATCCTTTTGCACCGAATGTCCGACGTCTCGGTTTATACCCCGATTGGACCAAATATATTGACTTGTCCTTATTCGTAGAACAGAAAGTTATCTGGGATTCAGGGCTGGGCAGTTCTGGTGTTCTCAGTATTCCGTGGACCTCAGACCTCCAATGTTACATCATTTACTGGGTAGAGGCATAAATAGCTGTGATGATAGATTTATTGTCTTTCCAACACATGGAAATTAAATATTAAATATATGCAGTTATATTGTGTCGTCAGAACATTTAAAATGGGATTCGAAAGTGATATTTCTTAAATTACAACTACTATTGCTGATGCTATGAGTGTATATATTATAGGATAATATTTCGATTAATGTTCCTACTCTGTAACCTGTATATGGAATTATAACCAGAGTAAGCCACTTCACAATCCATTTTCTGCAGTCGTTTGGCAATACGTTCGTTAAGTTTCAATATTAAAAGACTGTAGGCCTAACCCTTTTTATATTTTTCTAGGTATAGATCATGATGTCGGAGACGTAGACTATTATCCAAATGGTGGAGCAGGTCAACCTGGATGTGG
>NW_022739480.1:0-744 GCF_011630105.1 Anneissia japonica
ATAGCATAGATTTACAGGAAGCACGGGTTCCGTCAACTTCCATCGAGATGCCTTCAGTAGTCAATAACACTATCATCATAACACCATTCAATGCTTTCAGAAGGTCAACTAAAGCTAGAGCTGCCACCACTGTATTAGTGGTTGTCTGTGTAATATCTATTATAAAGATTATCGGTCCCGCGCCCTCTCTAGTTGCTAGGGGCTACCACTATGGCTACGGTCCATCGTGTACACGGCGAAATACAACCTTGTTTATTAAAGTCAGCTTTACACGTTATCTAGTGTTCGTCGTTGTTATTTCGTGGTCTCAAAGCAGGCTTAAACATTACAGTCTGCAATCTATTGTTTGTCAATATAGAGTATAAAACTAAAATGTTTCCCACGATAATGAAAATAGTTATGAAAATAAAAAGAGCTAAGCCACCACTGGGAGACAAACATACTTTGGCAACACTTGCGTTAATGCTGATTACCATTTTGCGATTGTAAAGATTAAGCCTTTCCGATGTTTAAAGATTCACAACTACAAACCTTCTTTAATTTAGGAGTAACAAACAAATAGGCTTATCTTGTTCCACTTGAGTTGACCACTTGATTGAAAGCATATTAGTAGTGCCAGTTTTAAATGATTCAGTTCAATCAGAAATGATTTTCCATCACGACACGATGTCAAATTACCCAAGCTTGTTTTGACAATTGTAACAGAACATAATTAATACTACGTGAGAGTTATTGTTCCAAATA
>NW_022739481.1:0-516 GCF_011630105.1 Anneissia japonica
TTGGACTCGTGGTTCTCATAGGCTTTTATTACGCTCAGTTTCGTATCAATGGAAATACACTGTCATGGTCTTTTCGAGGCAGAAGCCATTGTTGAAATGTACATTACATTTCATTTAATTACGTTTCAATCAATTAATTAAACAATCAGTTCTATTAGATCGGGAGCCCAGAAGATTTAATCATGTGAAAAGAGACAAAAGGTTTGATGGTCTGGTCATAGTAGTATAGGGCCAAGACACAATATTCAGTATTGCTGCCGGGGCGCATCCTGTACAAGCGGGCTAGGGGTAATGAAAAAGGGGCTTAAATAATGCATTTAATTATGTGGAGAGAGACATGGATAAAAATAATTGGATATTACTCCCAGGTAGATACTTGCAATAATGTCACAGGTGACAGCAACTTTTACCTGTACGTGACCTTAAACAGTAACATTAAAGGCCACGCCACAATACATTTAATCATGTGAAGAGAGACACGGATTAAACCACAGAACATTAATTGTCTATGATAAA
>NW_022739482.1:0-700 GCF_011630105.1 Anneissia japonica
AGTGCAAACACTGTCGGATTCTGTGTTGGAAGAACAAAAAAGCCATTCATGGAAAGATTACTTCAGAACCTTGCTGCCTTAAATCTGGAGTTACGTACTGATTTACCCAGAGACGCGAATTGCTTTTTTTAACTGTATGTGAATATGCCAGGGATTTTAAGAAAGATTACACTACTGAATTTCAAGCTATCACTGAATTTTATAGCACTGACTTTGTAGCACAAGACCTTCAATCTCAGTTGACCATTTTTTCTAGTAATGCTGATTCATTGCAGGTATACACTGCTTGTCACCTGTTCATCCCTTCCTTTTCGCTGCAGTCCGTTGTATTTTTATATTGTTTTCGTTTTCTTTATTTAGTGATGAAGCGTAATAAATAAATAAATAAAATAAAATAAATATAGATTGATGTTACAGGAGCCCTATATTGTTTTATAATTCCAAAAATTTGCATCGTACATTTTGAAAAGAAGCCACCGCCCCTCTATACTTTGCAAAAGTAGCCTCGAAAAGAAGTCCATTCGAAAAAAAAAAAGCGCAGGACTTCAATTCGAGGTTTTACGGCATTTAATTATGCATTGATACATGTACCTTGATAAAGACCTCAAGAATAAATATTGGTTTGCTCAAATAAAGTTCATATAATATGATATTACTGTTGTGCACAATGACAATAAATCGATCCTGTGTTTTGTATTTT
>NW_022739483.1:0-1313 GCF_011630105.1 Anneissia japonica
ATCTGCTGTTACACCAGTACCGGTATACCTTCTCTCACTTTTAATCATTCATTGTACTTTTCCTTTGAGTCGCTTATTTTTATGTTTTTTTTCAGAATATTATCGAGTACTTGCCTTAAGAACACATAAATTATAATTAAGCATCGGTGTCCGGTGTTATTTGAATGTGTTTTCGTACCCGATGAATTTTCTTCCATCTCGAGTCCTAATTTATGACATTGGTTCCGAAAACGGAACCAGCCACACAGTAATGTCAAACTCACGTCTGATCCCATAAAAAAAAATCACACAGCATTCCTTTCCTCAAAGCACTAATTATCAATTACTGGTCAACATGCGAAACTTGTTTAAGCCCCGGTTTAAGCCGGCATGCAGAAAGAATGGACCGTGACTTGTTATCTTCAAGCCGGACGAAAACTACAAATCTCAAACCGCGATAAAGGTCCCAATAGTTCCCGATGTATTCTTAAGGTCTAGGTCTAATGTGAATTATCGTTATCATCATCACCATCACCATCACAGTCACCATCACCATCACCATCACCATCATCATCATCATCACCACCACCAAACCTTACTGGTATTAAACCTATGTCCAGTTTTGGCGCCAGAAATATGCCAAAAGAGGTTCAACAAATACGACACGGGTGCCCCAACTACAAACAGAGTTTAAGGTGTAGGATGGTAAAAACTGATAACAATATTAATGAATAAAGAACTGCAATGTTTTAACTTTGATTGTGTAGAAAATTATGTTTAATAGTTTAGTCCCAAGACCATAGTGACGTCAAACGAAATTGGTCTTGTGTCTTGCCTGCCCGATGGGTTCCTTGGGTGCTAGTACAGATTAGCAGTAATAGCAGTACAAGTAGCTTACAGCAGTGACCCAGTAGCAGTAGTATTATAACACATGAGGTCACTTGCACTTTCACTTCGACTTGAATCCGTTGTCAAATCGGTTCCACATTAACTCTTTAAAAAAGATCTAAATCAACGAATGGATCAATATTCTATATTACATAAATTGAGAAATTCTGTCCACGATCGACGCAATGTGGCGTCGAGAAGCAACAATTAATTACGCTTCGAATGGTAATCATAAGTTGAGACATAAATAATAGGGAATTCCCCACCAACGTTGTCGCTGGTCAACTTGTACCAGGTACGTCAAACAACTCAAGCTCACGAAATCGGCGACAGGCAAATTATGACGTCACTCATCGCAAATAAAGTACACTGGCCCCAGATCTGCTTGGAAGAAATTTATATTGTCAATTGTATATACGATTCAAATTATATATATACATACCGTA
>NW_022739484.1:0-2482 GCF_011630105.1 Anneissia japonica
GGGCTTAAAAGCAAGTCACTATACAGCAGTCCTATCGAGGAGACCTTTGAGCCTTTGGTCTTGCATGTAAGCCTGGTTTCCATAAAATCGCTACACTGCCGCTACAGCGTTTTCAGTGCAATCGTTGTACTGCGTAGCAGTCGACTCAATCGTGAAGGCTCCCTGGTTCAACTGACCAATCAGCATCATCGAAAGCTGTCGGTGAAAGCGTGTAGCGATTACATGGAAACCAAGCTTCACAGTACAAGGTGTATGAGCATGTTAACTGATTGTACACCTATCAGAAAGAAGAGATTGTTTCCAAGTATGAGATGTATGTATACAACCAACCAACACCAGGCTACAGAATATTTGGTATTCTGAAGGACGCAGTCTATTGGTACTGCAAAAACTATTTAAAAGTTTGTGTTTTTTAAGAAATCATTGAAATGTTGAACTTTGCAAAAACTTAAGGAAGTAACTCCTTCATTTCCTGCGGCCCATAATTGGTATGATCACAGGAAACAGCAAGTGTTTGTATTGGTTTGCTGCACTAGCAAATTATTCTCTTGGTGATTACCAAGATAAGTCTACAACTGGCATAGTACTGAACAACTACAGACTTCCGAGTTGTACAAAGCTAGACACAAAATTTGTGGATTAGACCATTTAATGGTCTAAGCCCTCTGACCACATCATAATCGGTGGTCTACCAAACACTCACTGGTGCAATGACACTGATGGTGATGAGGATTTATGATGACATAGTCATTTTGATGACGATGATTAGCCAGACTTTAAAGGAAAAGGTGGAAAAAAGGGTGGTTACGCCCCTTTCCCCCCTCCCAGTTTATATATTCAAAAATTGTATCTCATAACCGTTAACAAGTTTTTCATCAAATATGCTTTTTATGTCTTAGAAAAATAAGCTGTACAACATATCAAAAGCTTTTTTCCCGTCTAGAGTCTGAAAATGATGAAGGGAATGATGAGAAAGTTAATGGTTTTAAAGGATGAGGATGATGACAAAGATGAAAATGATGATGTTGACAATGATGATAAATTATGATGATCCTGATGATAAGCACGAGGTGAGGATTATAACAATAATAATAATGATTACTATAACTATGATGGAACATGATTCTCTTGATAATGACAATGATCAATTGAATCATGTGATTATCTATATCATAAATATATGCAGTACACACCAAAAATTAGTAGAAAGCTTAATAATCTCTACTACAAACAGAGTAAACAACTTATTTTAATTACACGTACAATACATCTCCAAATCAGGTAAAACCAATTATCCTATGGCTATGTCTCCGCCTTCTTAGTTCATTTCATATACTCCATTACACTAATTATATACCATGGTCTATGTAAACATTCTAATTGGCCAATCTGCCTAACTTGGCATCGTTCAGACTCCATTATTCAATAATTGACAAATTCTTACTTCGATCCAAACAATCAATATCATAAAATTCAATAATAGCCACCATTGTCTACATTGTATAAATTTATCCACAACAAAAGCTAACGGAAACTTTTAATAAAAGAAGATTATGTTTTTAAGTCTGGAAGGTATTATTAAGGAGCAGACCTTGTTAGTCTAGTCTGGAACCAGATGAGTATGATAGGAAATCTTTGTAAGCCATACCAATACGCATATAGACATCTATCCTGCAAAGGGTATCAAATGGTTTACCATCAACTTGATAAAAGTACCCTTTGTATGCCAAGTTGGAAGTCCTTATGAGGTATGCATATGAAGTGTAGCTATCCTTAGAAACCATAATGACCTAAAATGTTTTCCAACTATCAAACAAATCTCAGGGCTACCATTAAGGCAAATGTGGGTTCATTCACTCACTAGCAACATCATTTGATTTCAGATCAAGATAAGTCCCAAGTTAGTCATGTGCTCAAATATAAAAATAACTAGAGTATGAAATTAAATTGAGTGACATTATTTTCGTGTTTTTTTTTTAACCAGGGCCTTTGATTTCAATTAGTGGTCATGTACACATTACTGACAAATATTCAATTTATTGAACCGTGAAGTTAGGCTTAAAGTTACACCTTCATAATCCAACATATTGTATTGAAGTCTCCCATGTATCTAAACATAAACATAGTATGGTTAATCAAGTAAACTCAGAACATCATTAATGCTCTTGATGGCAATTAAAGTTATAACCTTATCGGTTTTGACCTACATTTCATATTAATAACTAAACCAGAAAGAGAAAGTAATTGCTATCCTATCTATTATTCTTTACCCCATCTCACAGGGCTATTGGTAGGAGCTTTCCCAAGGTTATTAAAAGCTATATGAATGAAAGAGAAAGACAAAATAAACTCAAGCTTTGCATATTCCTCAACAAGGAAACCTTATCACCAGACTTTTGCAAATCTGGGGAAATGCCGGTCAAAGACAAATCTTTTACTGTTTAATCCAATAATGTAAACAACACTATACCAGGGGCGGATC
>NW_022739485.1:0-1065 GCF_011630105.1 Anneissia japonica
TTTTTTTTTTTTTTTGTCCTAAATCTTTCTCTCAAAGTAGATTGGGTGACAAGCACCTCGAAGCCGTGGCCAATTAATTCAGTTTCCCAGAATTAAAATTTGGTGGTACTACGAAACACGAACTCAACGTAACAGTCGCAAGCGCTCGTTTTGGACTATGGATGGAGTTCAACGTCGTAAGTTCAACTTTCGTAAGCGGCTGAAAATTGCTTTTTTATCTGCGGCCCAACACGATCAACGCAAACGTCGTTAACGTCGGCATTATTTCAACTTTGCGTAAGAGTCGTAAGAATCGTAAGAAACGTATGAATCGTAAGAAATTCTGACATTTACGTCGACAGGAAACCAGGCTTTACGACTGGTGCGTTTTGAAATCGACGTAACGTAAACTAAAATCGTCGCAAAACAGTTTTGGACAGAAAACCGACGTATTGAATTTTCATGTAATACGTCGGTTTTCCACCATTTGACAGGAAACCGCGATTTAGTGACTTTTTGTTGGATGAACTCGCATACGTTGCGTTGCAAACGATTCTTATGAAAAGTTAGAGTCAACTTTTCATAAGAAACGTAAGCGGAAACGTATGCTGTCTGTATATCTTGCCTATACAACACAATTTTCGACGAACTAGAACTCTCATTGACTTACGAATTTATAATAAAATGTTTAAAAAGAAGCATATCCTCCACTTTTTTCAAACACAATGATAGGCATGTAAAATCTTATAGATTTTGTTAGCCCTATACACAGTGGCGGCTCTAGAATATAATTTATGGAGGGGGCCTAAGGTGTCCGACTGGGGGGGGGCCTAAGTATTTATGGGTGTAACTATAGCGCGCAGCGTTATCCAAGGGCCGAAGGCCGGATCCGGGGTATGGGAGGGGTTGGGTATGGGAGGGGAGTCCTCTACTCCCAAAATGAGTTTTTTATTTTAAAAAATTGGGACTTCTAGATTGCTTGATTTCTTCATTGGCTAGGATGGGAAAACTAGGCCTATTGTTTATTTATTTATTTATTTTTTTTTGGTTCGACTGCCCGACGAGCTTTGGCCGATGGGTGGGGCG
>NW_022739486.1:0-3307 GCF_011630105.1 Anneissia japonica
GTTCAAGTTAAAACGCTTGTCTTGAGGACAAGAGGTCGGATGTTGGAATCCCCGAGATATAAATTGGTGGCAGTTTGTAAAAACAAATCAATATTTTTATGACGTTTCCTTTGTATACAAAAGTGCTCATGGATGCTTGAGTTTTCTTTCTTTTTTTTCAGATTCTCTTCTGTTACGTTTAGATTAATTACTGATTTATTGCAGTGGCCCAGGTTGTTAAAGGGGGAAGTGCGGGGATGAGACAAGTTTAACCTTTCCTGAGAAAAATACTTTAAAAATTCAAAATGTTGAGATGTAACGATAATTATAGAAACAAAACTGATGTGAGACAGGAAAATGAAAACTAGACTGATCACTTTTTTTTCAGTAGCTTGGTAGCATTTTCTAACCAACTCATTAATATTCATGAACACTCTGTCAATTTTGGCGAGCAGCTGATCGAAGAATCGTCCCGAGGACGATCGAGCCACGACGAATAAACTGGCATTTTAGTAATATGCCTACTGTAGTAGTAGTAGTAGTAGGTCCTAGGCCTAGGTCGCGCTAGGCAGAGAGTAGTATTCCGTATTCTCTACATACATACAGTACTGTACTGCACTTAATGCTAGGCTATTCCTACACAGGTAAGACAAGTTAGTAACAAACCTATTTAACGCCACTTATAAGATCACCACTTCCAAGACTTCCTTATCCAAACCAGCAAACATATCTTTTTGAAAGATTCATTCTTCAAAAATGCCTTCGACGTATTATATTATTATTATTGAATATTTTCGCCAGTCCTAATTTTTCAATTTTCCACTCGCGACGACCATTCTCATCAGTTGGCTGTGTCGTTACCAGCTCGTTACGGTTGAGTGAATCAGCTGACTCCCTGTCTAGCGCAAATTTCCGAAATAAGAACTGGGGCAAACTGTTATTTTACACAAAATTGAGACATTTTCATAAGTGAAAACCCATATAAATGAAAAGAACGGCCAAATTTACATTTATTTATTTATTTATTTACATTTGTTTACCCAGGGTAGCCCAAACAGTTAAAACACTGATTTCCATTGTGGTCATGCATTTAAAGCACATGGTCGTAACCGATTATATTTTCTTAATTAGTGCCTCGTACAATTTGTATTTAAATATGTTTAGAGAAGTCGCAGTTCTCAAATCAATATCTAAGTCATTCCATATATTCGCCCGGTCACCTTAAAACTCGTGGAATAATTTTCGCTTTTCGAAAAAAGAACCTTCAACTTCATAACAGTTGACTTGTCTCGTTTCACGAGCTTGAAATACGGTGTGAAAAGTTTGTCATGTATAAAGGTGTTAATCGGTTAATGCATTTATAAACAAGTATAGCTTTTTTATACGTAACCCTTTCGGAAAACGAAAGCCAACTGAGTTTTGCAAACATATCTGCAAAAAATTGCATTTTAAAACTATCCTAGCAGCTCTTTTTATACATTTGTTAAGTAAGGCATTGTGGGATATAAGTTTGTTTCTAATGGCCCAATCGTTAACATTAGAATATCTAAAGTTTGACACGATTTTTATGGGGTTACCGAATGCAAGCCTTTGAAAGTCGGTACATTTTAGGAAATTCCCTATCTTTTAACCACTAGCTCAAAATCCTGTAGCACCTGTTTTTTTTTTGTTTTTTTTGGTTTTTTTTGGGACCCAGTTCACGAGCCTCGTTCTCGAATACCGCGCTCCAAAATCGAGTGCCGTCACCGTCATTGTGGTCGCCCATCCCTCTATTTTAAATTAAAAATGAATCGTTTCATCCCCGTACTTCCCCTTTAAGGCGTCTAAATAGACGATCACACAGATCCCGTTTCCTTACAGTTTACAATTTATATATTGTATAATACGGTAATTTATATAGTATATTTACGCTTACTAATAATATGAGTTGTTGTTACTCTGAGTTTCACACATAATGGCGATCATTAGACAACTCTAATTGTGTGTATTTGGAGTTTATTGATTGTAGGCCTTCTGGTCTCACGACTTCTCGTATGTCGCTATCCTGGGAGACAGTGGAGTGCCTTAGCGTCAGGATCGTGACACGGATAACAAAAGTGCCAAATTTGGTACAGATATTAGTATAGGCATACAGTTTTGAAAAATCTCTGGAGCCAAAAAACAAAATCCCATTTTTGGGGTAAAAAATCCCATTTTTGGGAAAAATATGGTTTTCAATATTTTTGTATTGTTGACTATTGTAGTGCAATATGGGGTGCCATACGCAGCAAAAGTCCATGTTAAAATCAAAATGTAATTGCAAAATTCAATGTCTAATTTATCAAAACATAGGCGTAAATTTCTCAAAATGTAGATCTAGTTTCCCAAAATGAAGTTCTAATTTTTCAAAACGTAGTTCAATTTTTTTTATGTAATTCAAATTCAAAACATAGGTCTGACTTGATCAAACTCCCTCTCCGAATTCTATTCCAAAACGTAAATCAAAAACCAGTCTGGTTTGAAATGCATTAAACCTGTAATCATATGATATGAATCATGTAAACCTGTAATCATATGACTACTTATACAGAATTTTACTATATTATGGGCCTAGGAGGACCAGGCCTCCTACTATAGTACAGAGGCCTAGTCCAAGACCTTGTTGCAAATCCCATCCCACATAAGCCTAACCTATAATGCCAAGCATAGGGCTCGTGATCGCGGTACCCTGACCATTAAAAATTAGCAAACCCACTGGGAAGCGTTCACGGCATTGGACTGCAGCGAAAAATGATTCCCCCGTCATTAAGGGAACAGGGCCCCATCATTAATTGAACAGGCCCACGTCACGCTTGGCTGACTAGTTTTGATTTACATTTCGCATGTCTTGTGTTGTTGCAAAATGTATTTCAAAATTCCAAAAGGTACACTTTTTGAAACCTATAATTTCACAAAATCGTTCCTAATTATCACAAAATGTTAAGCATGCCTTGCATTATATATTTGCCAGCGTATCTAACCGTTGATTTTTAATACAGTAATGTGGCATGCAATTTGTTAGAAATTGATCGTCCCCGTTGATTGCAGATTGATCTACATAATATGAAGAATGTTCTATAGCAGATGTACTGGACAAAGTAACATTACTTTTTCAGGTCCTAAAAACACCCAAGTTAATGAAAATTTAAATGAAATATTCATGAATTATGTGTTTGAGAAATCTATTATGTAAGACCCTCAAAATTCTACTTTGTCGCTTTTCTCACAAACCCCCTCAAGGCCTCTGCCCCTGGACCACCCAATTTCAAAATTTTAAAAACCTATTATTTCATTAAAATCGATCCCAATT
>NW_022739486.1:3343-6437 GCF_011630105.1 Anneissia japonica
TGTGCTACGAAATCTGTTGGAAATTATCAGCTCCAGTGATTGCAGATTGATCCATATCATCTGTAGGCCTACAGATGTAAAGAACATGAAAAATTACAATTTCACAGTGGTGGATTCAAGGGAGAAGAGCCCCCTAATATTATAAAAGAAAATGTAGAAAAATTAAAAATCATAATTGTCTCAGAGAGTGCCATTTCCGGCCATTTTGAGGTGCCATAATCATAAAATTTCTTACCTCAGCTCCAATCATGGGGCTGAGGTGGTATTGACCATCTGTCTCAAGTTCCTTCCTTCACCCCCACCCTCTATTTCTCCTGCTTTTACTGTAGGTCCCTAGACAATACTTAAATGAATGAAAATTTAAATATTACAAATTATGGATTTTAGAAATCCATTAAAAAAGGCCCTCAAAATGCTAATTTGTCAGAGCTTCCAGAAGGTTCGCCCCACCCTCACGGGGACCCCTAGGCAGTCGCCCATCGTAAGGTCCACTTCGGTTGCAAAACGCACCTCCCCATCGAAAATCCTGCCTACAGGCCTGCCCTATGCTAGTCATTATAGGCTATTCTTTATGTGGGCTGGGATTTGCAACAAGGTCTTGGACTAGTCCTCTCTATAGTAGGAGGCCTGGTCCTAGTCTAGGCCATAATATAGTAAAATTCTGTATAAGTAGCCATTATGATTACAGGTTTACATTGTACCAAGGTCAATATTAACGATCGCATTTATTTTTCATTGAAATAATAAAAAAAAAAACTGTAAAAAAAATTAACTTGGATTTTAAAATATTCAAAAAACTGTACACTTCAATAAAAAAATTAAGTTAACTTAAAACACAAACAACGCGATAGGATATGAAGTTTGCGAGAATAATTGGTATACTTGTACTGTATTTTCTGAAGCGCCGTTCGTTTTTGGGGTTGCAAATCAATCAGCAGTTGTTACATCAGTGGCGTCACGCTCGGGCGCTGACGGAGGTGGGGGGAGGGGAACGCTATGGCCCCAAGTGTGAGCCCCCCCCCCCCCTCGACATTGTTTAAACAAAATATAATAAAAACTATAATACCGTAGTTTCATTCAATGGGGCCCCGACAGTTTTAAACAATAAAAGCTGGGTTCTGATATTTGAGATCATGCTTCTGATTTTGTGATCAATCTGCTTTGCAGATTGATCACACAGTTGAATGTACGGAAATAGATAGTGCTTTTCCTTTGTTGGATCGATTGTAACTCCTGATTGTAGCAACCCTAAAACGAATGGCACTTCAGAAATACAGTAGGCCTATACCAATTATTCTCTCAAACATTATATCCTATCGTGTTGTTTGTGTTTTAAGTTAAATTTATTTATTTATTTTTTATTTAATTAATTTTTTTAAGCGTACAGGTTTGGAATATTTTAAAATCCTTAAGGGGTCATCCATTGATTTCATCATTTTCACGCGCGTACAAAACGTACGCTGGGGGGAGAGGGTTGAAAGTGTGTGTACGCTTTTCAAAAAGTACAAAAATAACGATTTGGAAATGTTAGTATACGTTTTTGTACCTAGCAATTCACGAGTAAATGTTGAGTTTATCAATTGTTTAGACACAGCGTCATCTTGCATCCCTGATTAACGAAGTGTTGGTTAAAGCATTGTGTACTTATAAACAATTTCGAAATACAAGGGAAATGCACTCTAGCCAGGGGCGGATCCAGGATATGAAAGAGGGTGGTTTAAATATCTATAAAAAAAAAAAACCCAACATTAAAAGGGGTCCTGGGAACTTCCCCGGGAAAATTTGGATTCCTAGATGGCCGGAATTGAGCTTTCCCAATTTCTGAGGAGTTTTTAATGACTTTTAAGTTCTTCAAAATTCAAGGTTTTCTCCCCTTGAAAAAGATCAGGTAATTTTATCTCATTCTTTAGGCCATTATATAGAGAAAAAAAATCAAAGACATAAGCAATAATTATTATATTCCAACAATATTGCGTAGAACGCACTTTCGTACATACATTATTACGACGCATTGAACCAAAAACAGTTTGTATAATTTTATTTAATTGAAGGCTAGTTGGGCTAAGCATAGTTTGTCTGATTTGCCAACCTAAATGCCTAGGTAGGTTCAGGCGCGGATCCAGTGGGGGGCCACGGTGGCCCGTTCCCCTGACCCCTGTCAGTCACGCCGAAAAATTAAAAAAAAATTGAGAAGAGTTAAAGGAAAGAAAGAAAGAAAGAGGGAAAAAAGGAAGTGTACCCATGAGTTCAGTGACGGATCCAGCATAGGGCGAAAGGAGAGCTCGATTATTTTACCACTCACTAATTTTGAATTTTCTATTGATTGTCAACGAACACAACGCTATTATTCCCTGACGCATCAATCAGGATGTAAAAAGGCCAAAAGGCGGAGACCTAAGACAATTATTTTTAGCCGGAATGTAGTACCCAGCTATAGAACAGCTATCCATGCTCAGCATGGAGTAAACGCCTACGCGTTCTCGTGCTAAAATCCGCAGGCCACCGACCCTTTATAATGATTTTGATAAAAAATCATAATTCTCTGTACTATCTACTAAACATTTAACGAATGAACTTCCTTGTGTTGTGGTCATATTAGACTGTTATATTTTTAAAGAAGACCATTCAGCAAACAACCTAAAACAAAATTCCCACGTCGGTGCATGCATAAAACGTACAATTTCCTGAAATTTGGATATAGAGTGGACTTCCTTATGATTTAGGCATAAGGAAATATAAATGTATACGGGTCTGAACTTTGTAGGTGACAAAGTGTTCTTCCTTATGTTGTGGTCATATTAGAATATAATATCACTAAAGACCATTCAACAAACAACATGAAACGTAGGGCCTATATCAAATTTTTAGGTTAAAATTTCCGCTTCCGAGCATGCATATAATGTAATTTTTTAGATATATATTTTCATGACAGTCGAGAATGTACTGATTATATAACTTAGATAATTACTGTTGTCCGATTGTGTGCATTGAAAATGTGATGACGAACTCGAGATACGACCCTCAGTTGACACTCATATCAAAGGGCCTCTTAATTAACCTTGCACAGGAGCCTGTCGTCACCTGCAACAATACC
>NW_022739486.1:6715-20325 GCF_011630105.1 Anneissia japonica
TTATACAGAATTTTACTATATTATAGGCCTAGACTAGGACCAGGCCTCCTACTATAGTAGAGGCCTAGTCCAAGACCTTGTTGCAAATTCCAAACCACATAAGCCTGGCCTATAATACCTATCATAGGGCTCGTGATCGCGGTACCCTGACCATTAAAAATTAGCAGACGCACTGGGAAGCGTTGTTCACGGAATTTGACTGCAGCGAAAAATGATTCCCCCAGCATCATTAATGGAACAGGCCCACGTCATGCTTGGCTGATTAGTTTTGCTTTACATTTCACAAGTCTAGTGCCATAAGCAGCAAAAGTCCATTTCTAGTGTTGTTGTCAAATGCATTTCAAACCAGGCTGGTTTTTTTCTTTTGGAAAAGAGTTTGGAGAGGGCGTTTGATTAAGTCAGACCTACGTTTTGAATTTGAATTACATTTTAAAGAAATTAGAACTACGTTTTGGAAAATTTGAACTACGTTTTGAAAAATTAGAACTTCATTTTGGGAAACTAGATCTACATTTTGAGAAATTTACGCCTACGTTTTGATAAATCAGACATTGAATTTTGCAATTACATTTTGATTTTAACATGGACTTTTGCTGCGTATGGCACCCCATAGTGCAAGACCTACCTCTACAAATAGGTTTAAAATCAATATGATCATTATGTAGTGAGAAATAAGCAAATAAAGGTGAAAAAATATAAAGAAAATAAAAGATTATTTTGATGAAATAGTCACTTTTATAACAATCTAGATTTTAACCTCGTGTATACTAATAATTGGATTACCTGGATGCCAAAAGTGCCAAATTTGGTACAGATGTTATTATTATTATTACCATATAATTTTGAAAAATTTCTGGAGCCAAGCAAAAATTAAATTATTGGGGTAAAAAATTGAATTTTTAGGAAAAAATATGGTTTTTAATATTTTGGTATTTTTGACTATTATTACTTTTGTCACAAATAAGTAAATAAGAATGAAAACAACAAGAGGCGAGTTGGTTGGCCGACGGTTAAGTCAGGAGCGCCGTAATCTTTAGCTGTAGTATCGGCGCTGGTTCAACCGGCCTACTTGCCGGGGTCCGACGTTGGGGAGGGGTGAAATATCCCCGATGTATTATGTTGATTTTATATATAATTAGTAGTTGAAGGAACTAAAAAATAATATCACTATAAATACCTTCAATGGCACAATAATTATAATTATATTTGTTAACTGAGTGCTTAACACATGGGTGGGTGGATGGGCAAGGTCATTGTTATTCTGAGAGAACACCTCTCGGTGGACCTTAAGTATCAATAATTAAGGTCCACATCTCGGTGGACCTTAATTATTAATACTGATGTAGGCCTACTGGTCCTGTCATACTAAAGAATAGCGAGACGCTATTAGTTAATAGCTAAAATGTAAGGAGACGGGAGTCGAATTGCTTATGTGGATGCTCGCTTATAGAAAGAAATGCCTCTGTTGCTGCCGGGGGTGGTGGGGAATAGAATTTCCAGGCTTGCCAAATACTCTTCCTTTTCCAATAAATGTGGTATATCACGCTCTGTAAAATTAAGGAAAAGGGGTAGGGCACTGGGACATACACTACTTTCCTCAAGATATTTGCACAAATTATTGATGCTATAGTAAAAGTAAGTGATGTGATATCGCTACTGCAAAGGACATAAAACGCTTCTTCAGAGGTCCCCCAAAACACCCAATGAAAAAAATTTAAATAGAATATTTACAAATTATTGGTTTCAGAAATCCAGCTCTAAAAAACTCTGTTGTTGTCAGGGGTGGCGCCATAGGGCGGGGGGGGCAGGGCCCCCGTCGGCCCCAGTCGGGGAAAAAAAGCACAATTCGTGTATATGTATTTTCTACATATTTGTAGACTCTAAAATCGATTAAATAAGCCTTTGAAACCCCTAAATTGTCAAAATTTTCGGGGCTTCGCCCGAAGGTCCACTTTCGGACTTTTTCAATACACGTTATACATAGGCCTAATAGAACACATGGGTTTAAGCGTGATTAAAAAAAATTTTAATCCATAAATCTCAGGCCAGGTCTTTTAAGATAGAAATGCGATACTGTGTTTCAAATTCGTTTTTATCCTTTTCCAAGTTTCTTTAAATTTTTATTTATTAATACTACTACTAATAGTAATAATGATAATAACAATGATGATGATGACGATAGTAATAATTTATAATAATATTAATAGCAATAAAAAGTGAAGAAAATTGTGCTAAATGCGAAAAAAGTTGTGATTTGTTGATCATAATATAGTATATATATAGTTAAAGCTTAGTAAGCTATAGTTTGGCTAAGTTGTCCTGGATATTAAGTAGATCCCTGATAAAAGATCATGAGAAATTCGTTGGCGTTTTATTTTGACTATAATGGTGATGTGATGATGATGAATTTTACTATATAAAAGTGTAATTTCCGGCCATCTCGAGAGGTAGTATTTCCTCAAATTTTCACACCTCAGCCCCAGCCATGGTGGGGCTGAGGTTGGTGTCGACTTACAAAATGCCCTCTCCCTCCACCTTTCAATACAGATCTGTGTCCTTCACTGGGTATGACATTAAACCCCATCGAGTCGGCTCCTGGTGTATATCTTAGTAACTGCTGGTTTTTAGGATGTGATCTGGTTTTTTATGTCCATTTTTCGTGATTATGACTATTCTGGATAAAGAATGTTTTGAGCAGAGGTGGATTCAAGGCCTCCCCCCTCCTTCATTTTTTAAGGGAAAAAAAGAAAAATATAACTTCTGGCCGTCTAGAGATGCCCTAATCATAAATTTTCTTACCTCATCCCCAACCATGGTGGGGCTGAGGTGAGTGGTTCCTTAATCTTGGAATGTCCTTCCCTGGTTTACCTCTCTTTCGAATTCCTGGAATTTAATTTTGCGCTTATTTATAATGCGTCTATTGCAATTTTCACTTTATCCTCTCAAACAGTCCTAAGAACGTTCAGAGTGCGCTACTTCAGAGGAGGATTTGCCCCCTTGACCCCGCCGGGGTCCTACGTAATTCGCATAACGCCCCCCCCCCTTTCAAAATCCTGGCTACGTCCCTGACTCAGGACATGAAGCGTTACTTCTTCAGGTCCCCAAGAACCCCAACATTTATGCAAATTTAAATAGCATAATTACTAAATTATGGATTTCAGAAATCCACTATAGGCCCAAAGCTTTCCCCGCAAACTACCACCAAGGGCACTGCCTTTATCCATCTGGGGCCATAGGTGGCATACAGACTAAAGACTATGTTGCTAGCAAAACGCATCCCCAACCCTATCAAAACTGTCACGGGAAGAAATGTGCATCCTTAAGGCCTTGATAGATTATGGGTGAGCCCAGTGAGGCTCAAAATCGGGCGATCATTATCTATGGCTTTATGAGTGCATCTAACTACTATAGAAAAACGAAGCCAAAACCTCTATTTTTACCAAAAATTAACTGTATGATTTAGCCCAGGTGAAATTTTTGATTGATTGAAACATTTTTAAACCGCCTGTCATATTCTGACACTGTTACTGATCAGTAAGGTATAATATATAACATACATTGCATATAAGGAGATAATTTTAATCTCAACAAATCTCTATATTTTTTTACCAAAAATAAGTTTTTTAACCAAAAAAATTGCCAAAATTGGGATTTTTAAAAACCTTTACGTAAGATTCTGATATGTTATTGACAAGTAAAGTAACATATTGGTTAAAATTATTTTTTTACATACCAAGAACTGCAATTATAGTTTTATATGTAGACAAATCGCAATTTTTTTACCAATGCCTTTATAAGATTCTGATATATTATTAACCATCGAGGTATAATACTGTATTGGTTAAAATGTATTTTTACATACAGAGAATATCAGTATAAATGTCAAAAAATCTATTTTGAACCAAAAATCGACGTTTAAACTAAAAAATAGGAACAATTGGGATTCTTTAAGACTGTTATGTCAGATTCTGACACATTATTGATCAGTGATGTATGATAGGCCTATCGGTTAAAATATATTTTTACATGCAGAGCATATTAGTTATAATTTAAATGTCAACAAATCTATATTTTTTAACAAAAAAATCATATTTTTAGCCTGAAAATTACCAAAAATTGGGTGGTTTTTTAAAACCCTTATGTCAGGATTCTGACATGTTATCGACCAGTGAGGTATACTTTTGATTAAAATATATTATCAGGTATAGTTTAAATTTCAAAAAAAATTTAATATTTTTTTTCAAAAAATAATGTTTTTAGCCCAAAAATGTGTCAAAAAATTGAGTATTTTTGGTTTCAGAGATTTTCTTGAAAAGCATGTTGATAAAACTATTTCATTCTTAAATGGTTATTGTGAAGAAAGAATGACCATATATATTCTAAGCCTGTTTATACAAATAGGCCTTGTACAAATAGGCCTAATACTAAAATATTAAAAACCATTTTTCCAGAAAAATTTATTTTTACACCAAAAATTCTATTTTCTACCCCAAATATTATATTTTTTACCCCAAAAATTATTTTTTTTTTACTCCAGAGATTTTTCGAAATGGTATGCGTATACTAATATCTGTACCAAATTTGGCACTTTTGTTATCCAGGTATTCCAATTATTAGCCTATGCACAAGGTTAAAATCTAGATTACAGTAAAAGCGACTTTTTCGTTCAAAAAATCTTTCATTTTCTTTATATTTTTTCATCTTTATTTGCTTATTTCTGACTAAATAATGATCATATTGATTCTAAACCTACTTGTACAGGTAGGGCTTGCACTGTAGCAGTCAAAAATACAAAAATATTGAAAACTGTATTTTTGCCCAAAAACGCGATTTTTACCCCAAAAATAAGATTTTATTTTTGGCTCCAGAGATTTTCTTAAAAAGCATGTTGTTGATAAAAGTATCTCCACTAAAAAATTAAAGTTTTTTCATCCGTGTCACGATTCTTCCATATTTTGACGTTAAGGCACTCTACTAAGATAACCGGTTTAACACACAGCAAAACAATTACAATTACATGCAATTTCACTTAGAATTTATTGCATACTAAACACAGTAACTGTAAAATAACCATGTAAAGAAGATACAAGTTGAACAATACAGCTCAAAACTCGAGCTATAGCTATATCCTAGTATATAGTATAACATAGTACCCTCAATTAATGCGCTCGACTTCGGACACCACTCGTATTGTTACACGAGCGTAACGTGAACAAAGTTTAATAAGCTCTCATATTCGAGCATAACTATTGAAATAATAATTCACATAAAATTACTACAAATAAGCCTTAAATGATATAACACCAATGCAATACTTTCTATTAAATATAGATCAAATATAACGGTAGAAGTAATCACATTATAACAATAACTTAAGACTAAAATCAATGCGTCAACTGCAGAGGCAACAGTAGCATACAATCCTTAAACATAGGCCAAACGTCGTAGGCCCTGAAATTGCGAACCGTGCCACAGCAACATCTACCACTCAACAACTACCACAGTTTCAACACACATGTGGACGTTCTGTCTGCCAGGTCCGACCTACTGAGTCCCGCGTAATACCCCTGCTGGATGAACGCTGAAAAGCAGTGGTGAATCAAGGATTTAGCAATGGGGGTCGTTAATGCGATTTGCGAAGCACCAAGCGCCGTGTGGGGGTGGTTTTGGCAAGGGCACAGATCTGTTTCGAAAGGTGAGGGGGACATTTCGTGAGTCCACACCATCTTCTTGACTTACGAAATTATTACATTGCGGACGAAAAGTGAGGACACCAACCTCCCACCCCGTTAAAATATTTGGGGACGTTTTCCACTGTCCCTCATTGATCGTGGGTTTTGGGAGGGCACCTTCCAATTGAGACTTGTTTGAAATTAGTAGACGGCTTGACGCTCTTGGATGACATCTGAAAAGAAGTCAATCTTAAAATAGAAAGTGTATGCTTTACGAGATTATCCTACTACATGAGAAGCACACACACAAGACAAGTGACCGTTTTTTTCACGGTCACCGAAGGGTGGGGGGTGGCTAGCCACCCTATTCCCTAGGTCCGCCACTGAAAAGACGCAGCTTTGCAGACTGGGTGCATTTATTTAAATGCTCACATTGCCCTATAGGCATGTGACACTACCTGTCTGCAATACACAGTAGGCTATGTTTAAACTTTAAATCTAAAAAAATCAATTTTATAAGTTAAACCTAATAACATAAAAACATAACAATATTCAAGTTTTTACAAATTAATCCTTCACTTCATCGACCACAACAGGCAAGATTACGATCACCTCTGCGATGGATCTTGCAAGTGTTCTAGGCCAGATTGTCGAGGCCATTTTGCCGAATCCCAGTTTTCTTACTCAAAAACATAGAATCCCAGTTTGGCGAAATCCAGTTTGGCGAAAGTCAATTAACAGCGGTGAAAATTAATAGCAGCATAACATTCATGATGGAATACTTAATCTTATCATATAGGTCTGGTGCAACAACAGGCCAAGGGCCCCCACACATCCAAACCCACATGTAGCTAAAGGGAGGATCTTGAGCAAACCTTTCTGTCGGCAAGTCTGCCATCTTCTACATTCGAAACTTCCCTCTTAATTTTCTACACGTCATCATCATCATTATCATTGCAGCCGGTCGATATCGACCAGGGCATCCTCATCTTCTTTGACAGGCTTTCATATGTGACAGGAGGCCAATGCGGGTACGGCAAACACGTCCACATCGATTGCATACTAAGGTAGGATCTGTAGCAACATATTGCAGGCTGGCATGACGCCTTAGGCGGGCCTCCATAGCTGTAGCAACACGAGCATCTTCTGACGCTGTTGTGCCTCTGTGGATAATCTGCTTCCATTGGGAGCGATTAGCTGCCTTGTCCTCCCATGTACCAACATCAATGTTACATGCTTTAAAAGTTCTTTTTAGTGTGTCTTTGTAGCGAAGTTTGGGTCTTCCATGACGTCTCTCACCCACTTGGAGCACTGCATAGAACACAGCTTTTGGCAACCGTGTTCTTCCATCCTGGTAACATGACCAATCCATCTGAGCTGTCGTTCTTCAATCAGCTTTGTGACACTTGGCATGCCAGCTAGCTCAAGAATCTTGATGTTTGAGATCCTGTCTTGCCAGCGGATGCCGAGGATGTAACGGAGGTGTCGAAGTTGTACTTGATTCAGCTTTTTGATGTGACGTTGATACAGTGTACAGGTCTCTATTTCATACAAAAGATTGGCGAGAACAACGGTGCGATAGACCTTGCATTTCGTCGAACGATGGATACTTCTTGGTGACCAGAGGCGATGACGCAGACCCGAAAAAGCTGCACAAGCCGCCTTAACTCGGGCATTGATTTCAGAGGCGATTCTGTCGTCCGCCGCTATAGAACTCCCAAGGTAAGTAAAATTGTCAACCATTGTCAGTAAGGTGTTGTTCAACAGAACTGAAGGTATGTTTTTGGGTGAAGCGGAAGGATGAAAACAACCTGAGATTTTGAAGCATTTATAGAGAGCCCTAGGTCACTGGCAACACGGCTGAATATATGCGGACTTTGGTTTTGGCCTTTGATCGAGCCAGGTTGAAGACTTTTCCCACCCTTGTGCGAATGTAGACCCCTTTTGCAAGATGTTGGTTGGTGAGCTCTAAAACTCCCGACAAGAAAACTGTAAAAAGTGTAGGTGCTAACGGGCAACCTTGTTTCACACCATCCGCAACCCGGAATGCTTCCGATGTCTCATGCCATCATAAAATTGGCGCAGAAGTGATATAAACTTTGACGGGATCCCGTATCTGACTAGGAGAAACCAAAGGCTTTCTCGTGAAACGGTGTAGAATGCTTTAGCGAAGTCGACAAACAGCATAAGGAGTGGTTATTGTTGCTCAATAGCCTTTACCTGGAGTTGGCATAAGGTGAACATCATATTAATAGTGCTGCGTGCGGGCCTGAAACCGCACTGGAATTCTGGCAGAATGTTTTCTGCTATTGGTTTGAGACGATGAAGTAATAACTTGCCAAAGACCTTGCCATTGGATAGACAGGAGTGAAATACCACGTTAGTTCCCGCATTCACGGCGATCCCTCTTGCGTGAGAAACAATGGTAGCGTCCCGAAACTGTTGGAAAAGCTGGTTGGACATCCGGCAGTGATTGAAAAACTCAGTGAGTGCATCAAGTAATCTCTCGCCGCCAGCTCTGATCACTTCGAGTGGAATGCCATCCGCACCTGCCGCTTTTCCACTGGCAGAAGAGGCAATTGCAGACTCGATTTCAGCACGGCTAGGTGGGTCATCTAGATCATTGTGTACTGGTCTCTGCTGTATGCAGTAGATGAGATCCAACTTGATTGGATGGGTATTGTTCAGAAGACTATAGAAATGTTCTTTCCATATTTGAAGAAGAATTGATACACGGTCACTGAAAACTACGCGTACAACGTGTACTACACGTACTACGCGTAGTAATTATGACCCAGTTGTACCACTCGCGGTAAAATTGTGTCAAAACACCACGTGTTAGCATCATGACCAACGTAAACCAATTAGTTGTATAGCGCCACCAATTTACTGTACGTATAACGTCTAATGTACTGAACTGCATCTAACATTATTTATAATTATTTATTTTGGAAATTACACCTTTACATCGATGGAACACATAAGAGTGGTGCATCTATATGAAGGCTATAATCTATAAAAGGCAAATTGGGGTTTGTGTGTCCGAGATGTTCTCCTTTGTTGCTGAGCCGATTTCAACCAAATTTTCACTGAATTTTCACGTTTGAAAAATTCTTGATCAGCCCCTGCTGTATGTAGAAATGTTTAAGAAACAAATACATTAAAAATACTTTTATACCCACCCAAATAATAAAACGATGATTATTGAATAAACACAAGCTTGATCTGTAAAGTACAAATATTTCTGTTTATTGTTTTAATGCTTCCATTAATTGATTCTGCTAATAAGAATTATGATGATGATTTCTCTCAATTCTTTAATGACATTGATTCAGCTAACGAGAATGATGATGATGACGACGACGACAGCTACGAAAACAGACGTTCAGTTTTGATTTCAGTTCCACCATAACACCAACGATGACGTAACTAGAGCAACAATGTAGTAGTAAAACTTTATTTATTCACGAAGCACAAATCAACAAATATAATGCTGTTTTTCATTGTGGTCGTGAGATAGCCGTACCTTACTTACAATTAACATAGAATACACAGTACGGTACATAAGTACACGTAGTACGCGTACTACACGTACTACGTGTAGTACGCGTAGTACGTGTACTACGCGTGGTATTTTGACACGGTTGTACTAATCGCGGTAAAACTGTGTCAAAATACCATGTACAAATCACTAATTTAATGTTTACTTGCTTTTGTTTTATATACATTTTACAATTCTTTTTCGTAATTTACAGTTTACTTTTTTGGAGTGGATTTTCTTCATTTCGATAATTTATTTTTGCCTTTTGTTAGGTATAGATTACTTTTATTTTACAAAATTGTTGACTTTCTATCTACATTATTTAATTTGTGTGTTTAACTTTTGCTTTCTGATTATGTACGTGTAGTACTTGTAGTACGCGTAGTACGTGTACTACGTGTAGTACGCGTAGTACGTGTACTACGTGTAGTACTTGTAGTACGCGTACTACGCGTAGTAATTATGACACATTTGAACCGCCATACCTCTGTCAGCACAGGCTTGGATGTCCTCAGCAATTTGGTTCCACCACTTGTTGTGCATACGTCGCATACGATGAAGTAATAACTTGCCAAAAACCTTGCCAGGGATAGACAAGAGTGAAATACCACGGTAGTTCCCGCATTCTTGGCGATCACCATTGCGTTTGAAAATAGAAACAATGGTAGCGTCCCGAAACTGTTGGGAAAGCTGGTTGGACATCCAGCAGTGATTGAAAAACCCAGTGAGTGCATCAAGTAATCTCTCGCCGCCAGCTCTGATCACTTCGAGTGGAATGCCATCCGCACCTGCCGCTTTTCCACTGGCAGAAGAGGCAACTGCAGACTCGATTTCATCACGGCTAGGTGGGTCATCTAGATCATTGTGTACTGGTCTCGATTTCATCACGGCTAGGTGGGTCATCTAGATCATTGTGTACTGGTCTCTGCTGTATGCAGTAGATGAGATCCAACTTGATTGGATGGGTATTGTTCAGAAGACTATAGAAATGTTCTTTCCATCTTTGAAGAATTGATACACGGTCACTGAAAATTATTGATCCGTCAGCACTAAACACGCTACGGCCGAACTGGTTGGTCCAAAGACAACCCTAAAGGATTGGAAGAGGCCACCTTGATCCCCTCTGTCAGCACAGGCTTGGATGTCCTCAGCAATTTGGTTCTACCACTTGTTGTGCATACGTCGCAGCTTTGTTTGAACAATTGCACTAGCTCTGTTGTAACTTAGACGATCAGTGTTGGATCCATCAGCTCTATAGGCCCTAAGTGTTGCTCGTTTGGCTGACAGCAATGCTTCGATGTTTGCATCATTCTCGTTAAACCAATCTCTGTTTTTTCTTTGTCGTGGGCCCAAAATTTTCTGAGCTGGTTCAAGGATGGCATAAATAAGTTTGTCCCAATAAGAGTCTACAGACTGGTGATGAACAGAGAGTTGCATCAAAGATTCATTGATGGCCGAGTTGAGTGCGGAGAAGACTTCAGGAGAGCAGAGCTTCCCAACATCTAAGCCAGGCTTTGGCCTTGGAGCTGTTTTGGGATACTGAGTGCGAAGATGAAGTTTGAGTTTCGAGCGAAATGAGTATATGATCAGTTAAAAAATCAGCACCACGCATTGCACGCGTGATGCAAACATCTGGTAAGTGTATCCTTCTTGTGATAACATAATACATTAAGTGCAGTTGTTTTTGGATCTGGGATGTTGCCACGAGTTGAAAGTTGCCACGAGGTCGGGGGTTCGAAAGTCTCGCTGTGCAAATCGCGTGAGTCCTTGGGCAAGGCACTTTATCTGCGGTTGCCTCTCTCCACCCAGGAGTACAAGTGGGTACCTGGTAGGTTCCAACACTGCGCTGATTACTAGCCGCTTCATAAAATTTATCCTTGTCATCTTCTGTACTAGGCAGAATTGGTGCATAAGCTGCGATAACAAAAAGGTGGTTGTCTTCTTGCAGTTGAATGCAGAGAGATATCAAGCGATCTGAATAGGCTTTTGGATGTTCGGAGAGTTTTCTAGCTAGGGAAAAACAAAACCTACCGCAGCTTGGCCTTTGCCGTTCAGCACCGGACCAGAAAAAGGTGTACTTCTCTTCCTTCCGTTTACCAGCACCAGCTAGACGGACTTCAGAAAGTGCAGCAATGGAGATATTATATCGATGGAACTCTTTACTGACGAGAGCAGAACGTCTACCAGGATGTTTAGTGTCGAGTAATGATCTGGTGTTCCAGGTAGCAACTATTCATTTTTGTCGTAGGCTGACTCTGTGACTTTGATACGTAAGGCCGTCAGACACTACCCTCCAAGATCGGCAGTGGCGTATCCGGGGGGGGGGGGGTGGAGTTAAGGTAATGCCATCATCATCAAGCACGCTTCTAGGTTGAGAGACAACCTCTTCTCCAGCTCCGCGGTGGACAGTATGCCCGGAGGGATTAAACACTGCCCCGCAATAATCTGTTAATAAACTTGTCATTTAGGATGAGAAAAGCTTGCGCGATGTTTAAGAAGGTGCCTACATGCTTTACGCAGGAGCATTGGCACCCATCGGAGGTCAACTAGGAAATCCAGTGGAGAGCTACTGCAATACGACTGTCTAGTTAAAAACCGAAAGTTACCGATGGACTGCAGCTCAACTCTGTGGCCGGAAACAAGGTGGTTTTCAGCAGGAGACCGCCCAAATGCTGCAGAGTTGGTGTGGTTTGAAATCAGAGTTTTCCGTCTCCTGGGTGGGTAACCAACCAAGGCTGCGAGCCCCACCTGCCCGAGTTTGAAATCAGAATGGCTGTCTCCTAGGTGGGCTACCTTCCAGGAATAACGAGCTCCACCTGCCCGGAGCAATCTGGTTTTAAGGCGCCAGAACACCGCCTACACACCCCTGCCCCTTGGTTTAAGACGAGGATCAGCAACGTGAAGCTGGGTAGTAGGAGTTTGAGTTAGGAGAGGCTATTTGAGACGCTGATCATATGGGACATTTCATGGAAGAGGATTAGCTCAATTTTCCTCCCCGTCCCGATCATCCTAAAACATTTTGATCCCCTTTCTACACGTCACGCAACTCTATATCAACCTTGACACAACCTGTTTGCCACTGATTATACAGTGGCCTGCAGAACCGACCGCACCCTCATTAAGGTGTTTTCCTTGGTATACAATTTCTTGGTGGTAGTGGGTGACCAAAGACACGTGGCTTTTCATTGGGATGATTAAAGGATCCCTTTCTTTAAATGTAAAATAAAATGAGGCTGTAACACGACCTCAAATTCTCAACAATCCATCATAGTCTAGGGTTTAATTTCACCAACGAACTATGGGATATGACACGCTTTTCCCTCAGGGGTGGCGCCATCGGGTGGACCGGGGTTGCCTTGTGTTGGTTTTGTTTGCAAGCCGTACAGACTTGCAATTGCTCGCAACTTTAGCTTTTTACAGAATATTCTGACGTCGGTACCATATGTAGATACAGTGCTTGTCTCTTCTTGATCATTTCTAGCTCGTGATCATAATTATTCTTGTCAGGTTCTTAGTTGGGTGACAATAGTGGTTCATGTAAGAATTTTAGTCCTTGTAACCACGGAGAATTCTGTAGATCTTTCGCCTTGATCGATCTGGTTCCTACATATGCTGGATTCATAGCAGTACGTACCGGTATTTATTCCCAGTGGCGTATCTAGGGGAGGGCGCACGTTCCCCCACCTCTTTCTCCAACACCCTAAACTGACTGCTATTTGAATCCAGAAACTTACTTAAATATCAAGCATACGTATTTTAGCTTATGCTATTTGGCAAATTCACAACCCTCTTTCAAAGTCCTTCCTTATACTTAAAAATACTATTTATCAACTTGATAACTCTCCACCAACTGTGTGGAGTGTGTATTTGTATTGAGTATAGGCATAGTTCTGACATTTTATAATTAATCAAGTTTTTCTACTTTAATCTTAAGTGTCTAAGTGTATAATTATAGAAATTTAAGATCAAAAGTAGACAAACTTGATTAATTATAAAATGCTATAATTTATAATTATTATAAAGTACAATGCAATTTTATGAAATAAATCCATCATATCATGTTGGCATTTGTGCTTGTATGCTTTTCTCATGTTGTACCCAAATAGATAAATTGAAATTGAAATATTTATTCTATTATTGCTTATTCATTTTTGCAGGATGTGGCTCAGGACATTTTGGGCGGTATTGCAATGTCTTTTGCAGCAGGACTGGGACTGCCGAAAGCTGTAGGAACAATTTATTCTGCCCTCCAGACCCAGTTGGATGCAGCTGCGTTGATGGTTATGAAGGTCTTAACTGTGCACAACGTAAAACAGCTAAATATACATTGTTATTATTTAACGAAATATATTAATTTAATTAACAGCCGAAATATTAATAATTTGACATTTTATGAA
>NW_022739487.1:0-2220 GCF_011630105.1 Anneissia japonica
AAAGGATATAAATATAGTACTGTAAAATATTCATTTTGTGCATAAGGTGTCTATATAGTTAATACCATTAAGTTTGTATCGACCAACCAAAGCACTGGAACCATGTCATGAAACCTATTCCGTGTACACCAAGTTCTTCCCTTATAATTGTTATGTTGTGTAATAATAAACTATAGTTTTAAATTGTGAAACTTGTACATAAGGATCGTTATGTTTCTCTTGCGTTCAATGATTATATTTATTATAACTGGCTTGCTATACAATACCTTGTACTGCTGTAAATATGTGTATGAGAGGTGAAGGTGAACTATGCGGGTATAAATCAGATATTTATCTTCGTATTTTCTCCTTATTAGATGTAGGCCGAATCGTTAGTTTTTGTATGAACGGGCTACTTTGTAAGCAAAGGTATGAAAAAAGCTTCCTAAATTATGCCAGAGAGTTTATACTAGTGTTCATAGATTAAGTGAGTGCGACTTGAGATCACTGTACATTCTTTTGACCTAGTATAACGGAAATTCCCTATTGTGTCAAACCTGTGCCGGTAGGCCTATTCCACTTGCCTTGACAGTGTGAAAATTATATAATACTTTATACTGACATATCAGTTTTAAAAAAAACACTGGTGTAGTGTGACAAAAATAATAATAACACTATCCTCTCGAAAATCTGTAATTTTAAAGTACTCAAAACAATATGGATTTCCTAATTAAACTAAGAGAATTGTTTCAAATAGGGTCTAGAAAACATTTTCAAAACAATTTTCAAGAAAATAAAACTGAATACAACTTACAATGCCCGAAGGAAGACTCGGAAACAATGATCACAATAAAAGGGTGGTAAAAATGGTCAACGGTTAGGTCTTAATTAATATAATCATTGACCACAAGAGGAACATAACGATCTAAATAAAATGCCGCCAATGCAGGCCCGTAGCCAGGGGGTTTTTTATGGTTCGGGCGAACCCCCTTTTTCTAGCGAACCCCCTGTTTTCTCGCGAACCCCCTCGAATTTTTTAATGAGTCCCACTCGGACGGAATGTCTGTTTTTAACTTACCTAGCATTAAATCAAAATTTAGCACCTAATTCATTATTTGGTCACCCGTTTTTAAATTGTAGCCTGCGATACAAGGCTATATTATAGAATACCGTATCTCAGCTTCAGAAGTTCGGAGATTTTAAATTGAACGCAACTCCAGCAAACCATGACACACATAAGGATCGCAAATATCGATAAAAACCCGGCTGCCGTCTCAACTTTCACTGGCCTTTGGCTGAATGTTTGTAAGAAATGTACCAACCGTTAACGAAACCGGTCGCCGTCTACCTAGAGTAAATGGGGCCACTAAACTAAGCTAAAGTTTTGCGACTTATCCACCAAATGCAGATAAAGTTTTGCGAATTAATTACCTGATTGTGGATTGTGTGGTTAGTAAATTCCATAGCCATACTGTTCATAGCGCACACTAAACTATGTGCTGATAGAGCATTTTGGGGAAATTGACCCAGATGTGTGAAATTGACTCGCCTTTTTTCCATCTCAAACGAAATATTATTAATAAATCAACATGGTCCATCTCAGCATAGCCAGTCACAATATTAGGCTAGGAAGTTTGTTTTCAACAGCATACACACACTACAGAACGGATTGTGTCAAAACGAATGTTTGTTAATTTTTAGTGATAAAGAATCATGAAACGTCTCCTCCCTTGACGGTTTTTACCGGGCTGACCAAGTCGTCGTCCCGGGCTGGGTAATAAGAGAAAAGAAAGAGGGGAGAGGGAGGGAAAGAGAAAGAAGAAGAAAAGAAAAGGAAAGAAAAAGAAGAAGAGAAGAGAAAAATAAAGACAAGAATATCATAGACAAGATATCATAATGACCAGACTTACAACAGCTTGCAACCCCTTCTCCACTTCAAAAACTGTCATAACTCCTTTGATCTATGCTGCCTGATGGCGTAACCACTGGGGGAAAATATCTATCTTTGAAAAATCTTCCCTACCCCTTTATAAATGCCCTTTTCATCCCCTTGTTTTTGCAAAATAAATTGATGCAATTTGCTATTATAGGCCTAATCAATAAATTCCTCATCAACCGATATAACCTTAAACATTCTTGAATTGACATAACAGATGTCCTACCCTTCAGTGTGAACTGTGGCTCTCTTTGCAAGCACATCTAACATCTAAGGAAAGAAGAGCTTAGATTGGTACCAGATAA
>NW_022739488.1:0-642 GCF_011630105.1 Anneissia japonica
AGACCACCTAACTTTCGTAATATATTAGTGAGATCTAAGTAAGAGGGCGGTAGACATTACTCTAATGAGACGTTACGTTTACCTGCTCCGCAAAAAAAAAAATCTTCAAATATCGTTTTACAATTGAAGTCTACTTCAGAAAATTGTATAAAGAAGATATATGTTTAAAGAAAATAAAGGTAAAGCATTTTTGGATTTATTGTGAGTCTTACCTGCGATGGTTGCAGAATACGTTCCAAGATAGACAAATAGGAAAATCAACTTACAGCCCATAATGAAAAACTGCAGTAAGAAAAGGGAAAACAAATAACAAATAGATAGATTGATTTAAGTAAGAAAAATGGAAGAGGAAAACACTTTTAGTGATGATGACGGTGAAAACGATCATAATGATCATAGTGGCCATCATTATCGTTACCTAGGGTGCAGTGCTAGGGTGTAAAATCACTGGTGTGCGCGACATAAAGTTTGTTTGAACTGACTATGTAATCTGTTGGTAATTTTCACCTTCATATTCACCATTCTTCTTGACAGAACTTTTACTGACTGTTATAATTAGTTGGTTTTGTAAAAGTTATAGCTATACTAATGTATATAAATACAAAAAAAAAAAACAAAAAAAAAAACAAAAAAACACACACA
>NW_022739489.1:0-603 GCF_011630105.1 Anneissia japonica
ACCAAAACAACTATCTTTTTTTCCCTATCGTATTATATACATTTGAGGGTTATTGTTGCCACTGAATTTTATTACACAATTTCTTTATTCACTTAATTATAGGGCCATATTCTTTGAGAGCTATGCTACAGTACACGATGTATTATTATGCCATATAGTACTTATGTACATTGGAATTGAATTGGAGGACAACAATATTTCGGCCTCGATTTTCAAAAGCAATCTTATGGTTACATGATGTCATACGGTAATATTTTGGGATAAATACGGTAGGTGATTTTTCTTTGTTTTTGTAGGTATCTTTGATCATTAGAGTAAGAATGCTTTGATCTTTTGTTTAAATCACTGCTATGTCACCTACTAGAGGTAATGTTTTGATTGGTTAAACACTTTTGGTTATAAGCTTGCTATAATATGGATAATTTTTTCATTCCTGATGATGACATAATTAATGTCGAAATATTGAATCCCAACACGATGGCGTGTATTTCAATACTTGGAGTATTGTTGTTGTTGTTGTTGTTTCTCTTAGAGCCCGAAGCATCAAAGCGTACTTAAGAAATTAAATGAACCTAAATGTATACATAGGCCTACTGATGATAG
>NW_022739490.1:0-966 GCF_011630105.1 Anneissia japonica
TTTTAGCATTTCAATACAAAGTACAAACAAGATATATTTTTAAATAAAGGTTAAACTATCCCCCGCAAGACACCATCCCGGTATTTCTGAGTCTAGGTTTCGGGGCTGAAATTTTACATGAACCAAGCACAGTATCTGATGCAGAGCTTCTTGATGATGTCGATTCTGATACAGAGCTTCTTGATGATGACAATATGGATAATGGAGCAAGTGAAAGTAAAGAGTCTGAGATTACATATTTTGACACTGAAATTGACTATGATGACCATCCATGGAGTTATGACAGTGATATTGAATGTCAAGATGATGATTAGAACATGCTAACCTTATAGCCTAACATTACCAGTGTATAAGAGACAGTGTTTAAAGTACAGCTTTAAACATGTTATTACTTCAATGCACAATACCTCAGTTTAAGATTTTAAGTATTTATTGTTTTCTAACAAATGCAGGACCAAATGGAAGTATTTCCATAGATTCTAGCCCCAAAACCTAGACTCAGAAATACCGGGATGGGGTCAGGCGTGGGATACTTTAACTATCAGTTAAGTGTTTCTTGCTTGGGCTTTGTATCGTACTGCTACAAACACATTGTTACTGCAGTGTACAATACCGCAGTTCAATTGTGTATGCAATATATTAAAATCATATAGATACTTGATTTACAATCAATCCATAATCCATATGACATCTCACATTTGTTGTAATAGTAGAAGAAGCAATGTAAAATTCAAAACTGGTTTAGAATTTTACATTTGCTTTGCTGACTAACTATAGTATAATGCTGTTACATCTGTAACCCAGAAGAGACTGCTGACAAAGGTTTATAATGTTAGTCAATAAAGTGCTACCAGGTTCGAATCCTATGATTACATATTTTTCAACAATCTGATTGAAACAAACCTTGACGCTGTACCATTTATCATGTATAGACAATTCATGTTCTGTAGTTTAATCCGATCTAAT
>NW_022739491.1:0-581 GCF_011630105.1 Anneissia japonica
GTCTTGCCATATTATTGTATGTACATAAAATCAATATTTTCTTATTTATATGAGTAGCAATTATTCAGTACTGTATTTTATTTTGTAGCTCTCTGTTTAGTACCTGAGTATATTTTTTCTTTAAAGTTTAAACTTACATAGGGGCCAATCACAATTGTAAACACAGTGTATTAAAAGTGTACTCTTTTTTGCCACCTCAACCCCTTTAAAAAGTGTACATTCATGGAAAATGTTGATTTTGCAATACTGTTCTCTATGGCCTTTTTTTCAATGGGTACATAGATACATAATTAAGTTTAAATATAAATAATCCATATTGGCATGTTATTAAATTTAGAAAACCGGTTTCAATCAATATTTTAAGCTTTTGTAAATTCCTTTCATTTAATTTTGTATTTAGTACCAGGCCCTTTCCCCCTTAGCATACTGTCAAATACATTTGTTGATAATTATGAATGGTCCATACTGTGCAGGGTTATCCACCTTATGTTTTGGAATTTCTTTTTTGAGTCTTTTACATCTATTAAATTCGTGTAAAGTTAAATCTAATACTGTACTGTAATAGTATATAAAAATATATA
>NW_022739492.1:0-726 GCF_011630105.1 Anneissia japonica
TAAGCCCCGCCCCTTGGATATTGTTGCTAAGGTCCCACAAACAACATCATTTTGTAGAAGAAAACGTGGCTGGCTGTGCGGTCGCGGGCACAGAGTGGTTGTTAGGTATTCCGGACAATATCTGTTTTACGTTTCTGCCGAATCATAAAAATGTATCAGAAAGTGTCTTAAAAAGAGGTCTAAATTACTATTGCAAGTATACATTCATATAATTAAAATAATGACACTAAAAGTTGATGGAAATTACTGTCGATTGATGCGGAAGTCTTATTCATCTCCATGGTTTCACATCGAGATTTCAGCATAAAATCTCATCGATTCTTCTTGTTCTTGCAAATCGGGGTAAGGTCACAGGAAGGTTTCGACTTAAAAATTAGGAAACCACATTTATATTAATTATTTTAGGCAATACCTGGTTTAACATGGATTTCACGCCTTCCCGTTCTTGAAGTCCACAATCTGGCTTCTCCCTCCCAGGTTCGAGTACAAATATGCCTAGGGAGGCGTATCCTAGGGAGACCTACAGCAGGTAATGATACCGTCACCAGCCTAGTCAGGAGGCTATCTAAATCTGTCAATGATATTTTGACTAATTCTTATACCATCCAGGCCATATGAAAATTAAAATAATCGCTATATAAGATTCGATGTTTCTCACTGCACATTTTAGAAATGTACACAATCAGAAGAACCAGTCATATTAATTATATAAATCTATATGTTTTT
>NW_022739493.1:0-1337 GCF_011630105.1 Anneissia japonica
CATTCAGCTTAAATACAGTCACCAAGTCATTTTGTTGCAATTTCTGTATGAAATATTTAAACTATTGGACAAACTTTAATTTGCTGAATTGTGGAATAAGATCTTTCTTTTGACTACGATGACAATTGAGTCTGAAGAATGTTGTTCGTATGACTTTGTAGTGTAAGGCTAGGCTGCTGTATGCAAACATGCTCAAGTTTTCCATCTGTTTATTTCACTCCATTTCAGGTCTAACCAGTCAATTTTGTAACATTTATTAAAGGAGGCTTATTATTATTATTATTATCCACTACAGTAGTTTTGTTTTGGTGACTAATTCAATCTATTGATTACAATATATTTATTCAAATATTACAATTATATTAAATAATATTCTTCTTTTATTATTATCTTGAAAAACAATTCTGATATATTTTTTTCTATTCTTTATAGAACATCTTAATATAATTTTTATGTAAACAATATTAATTTTCATTATTTTACAAGATAGTAAATGTCTTTGTTAACAAGTAATTGCTAAAGATTTTGCATTTTTTAAAAATTTATTAGAAATTCATATATTAAAAGTACAACATGAAATTCAAGGATAAAATTTTTCACAAAGTAGCATAGCATATTTAATACCTTACATTTCAACGTCATTTTTATGAAAAGAACATATTTTTCAAATTCTCTAATAGTAAAAGTAATTATGAATTTACCACACACTCATTTAAAAACATCTAGATTAGAATTCCTGTAGTTACCAATAAAACTAGTGGATGAAGCTATAATACAGTAGCTCAACGATTGTACATAAAGTCAAGGGTGCAGATCTGTTTTAAAAGGTGGGCGAAGCACTTTGTGAGGTTGGGGCTGAGGTGCGAAAACTCGAGGAAATTGTACCTCTAGATGGCCGGAAATGACACACTCATAGTAAAATTCATTATCACTCCACCATTATTTCTCACGAACCTTTATCAATGATTTTCGGCAACCATAGAGATCTACAGTATTAGTATGTGTGATGTACCATAGGAAGTAAAACTTAAAAACATTGTCGTTGATATAAATACTTTTTTTTACCTACTTCAAAAATGCAAGTTCACACCCATCTCAGTCCTACCATGGTTGGGGCTAAGTTGCGAAAATTTGGGGAAATAGTACCTCTAGGTGACACTCTTATGTAGTACAATTTGTGATTATCACCCCACCCTAGTCAAAATGTAGGGCCAACAAATTTCTCATGATCTTTTATCAGCAATTTTCGGCAATCATAGAGATCTAACTAGAAATTGCAAGTGAAGTGCTGCGAAGTACAACTGCATATAAATGTTCTTTGAACAAAATTATTTATG
>NW_022739493.1:1375-2033 GCF_011630105.1 Anneissia japonica
ATAACAAATAATATGAGACACGACCCATTGTCTATATTAGAACACTTCTCATTGGGTAACAAAGTCGTAATTTTTCATTTTTGTCAAAAAGTGTCTATAGTGGTGAATTATGGTTTAGGTTTTTTTTCAATAAAGTTTCAAAAATTTCTATGTATGTGGAAAATGTAGTTGATTACCAAAGGTTACAATTTTTATTTTGAAGACTGCATGGTCTAGGAAGTGTACATTTTTTTATGGGGCAAGTTTCCAAGGGCGGGTATTCTAGGGGCGAGTTGACTGCCATAGAGTGTTGCCAAAGTGCGAGCCAGCGTGTTATTTGATCACAAGTGCGAGACATCACAATTGTGAGCCAGCGAACCATGACGTCACGACAATAGATACGAGACGTTAACGAGTTGTGCGAGGAATCGGCTTAGATTTGTGGAGTACAATTCAAAAAACAACTATAGGTCTAATAATGAATTATTGTGATGTTAAATAGACAATGTTAGCTATCAAGGAGCGACGTTTTTCATTGGGACCTTCGTCCCTTCAAGGCTTATACCATCCTAGCTAGTCTAGGCCTAGAGTAGGATAAGGCTAGCGCGACATGCGGATGTTGGTACATGTAATTTAGTCTACAAACGTCGCCTAAAGTAATTGATTTTACACGGCAGAA
>NW_022739494.1:0-5990 GCF_011630105.1 Anneissia japonica
GTAATACTCGAGCGTCGCGACATGCGGGCGTTGGTATGTGTAGGTTAGTCTACAAACGTCGCCTGAAGTAATTGATTTTACCCGGCAGAACGAAAGAAGGAAACTCCGCTTTTCAGTCGTCTTAGGCCCTTGTTTTTTGAAAAACAATGACCTTTCAGAGGTCAAATTGCTTTCAACAATATGAATTGGCTGCTTCGCAGCAAATAATGAAGATAATAATTGTAAAAATAATGAAAGATAAAGATAATTATTAACATCAACAAAAAGCAAAGTAAAGACATATATATATATAATATTACTATATAAATATTAATATCATTAATACCATTATTAACATTATTAATACCATCAACAATATTTTTATTATTACTATATAAATATTAATAAAATAAATAAATAACTGACTACAGCAAAATGACATAATAAAGATAAAGAAAATAAATATAGTAATACTAATGGTAATAATAAAGTAAGAAAAGAAAAATTATCCACATCAATAAGTGCAAATTAACGACATTGAAACCAGCATTTGAATAACCAATGAATGAATTATGAATCATTCAATCATAGAATAAGAAACAATAGGATGCAATAAAAGTTATATAAAGATTGAACTGGAGTATCCTTTAAATTGTAATTGTAAATTAATTGTAATAATAATAATAATAATATTGTTGTTATTATTATTAAATAATAATAATAATAATAATAACAATAATAATAACAACAATAATAATAATAATAATAATAATAATAATGATGATGATGTATGGTAAATAATTTCAATAATAATAATATTATTATTATTATAATTAAATAATAATAACAATAATAATAACAACAAACAACAACAATAGTAATAATAACAACAACAATAATAATAATAATAATAATAATGATGATGATGATGATGATGATGTATGGTAAAAAATTTCAATATCATGAATGCAAAATATCGAGATTGTATATACTAGCATAACAATAATCTATACAAAAAAGGTGTATGATTAGAGCATCAAAATCATGATATTAGACACAATATAGTAATTAAAAGTGGTTAATAATGGCAGGTAGCATAATTATAACAAATATGATGTAATAAAGGCAGTGGTGGCGACAGGGGAGGGGGAGGGTGGGGCTGTGCGGCTATAGCCCTCTGTCGGGGAAGACGATAAATTTTGTCGGGGAACAAACAAATAAAAAAAAATATTTACATGTAATATTCGTTTAGCCATATTGTTTGTGTTAACTTTTCATCACAACAACAACAATAACAATAACAATAATAATAATAATAATAATAGTAATAATAATAATAATAATAATAATAATAATATTTCAATGAGACTAATTAAAAATAATTTGCGTTCTGTTGTGACAAATGCTCATTTAGATAGACTCATGATGGTTGGAATACATCGTGATAGGTGAAGCAACCTCGACCATGACAGCGTTGTTGACAGATTTCATGCAAAATTTCCAAAATATATAATTTCACTTTTAAGGAGGATTTGAAAATATATTAGATGGTTACATTGCATACTCTTTGTTTCTTGCTTTATTTGAAATGTTTTGGTTTTGGAAGCTGATGTCAACATTATAAAGCATTGCCTACATGAAGTCATATTATAGTAACTCGATGCCTATCAAATAAGTAATAAAAACTCGCCATAATTCATCAAATATCCGTGGCTTCCAGGGGGCTTCGCCCCCTGCACCCCCACCGGAGGCCTTAGGCAGCCCCCTGGCTCCCAGCCAAGTGAGACTCGATTCGCTCCACTAGACCCCCCCCCATATACGGTAGTAATTGAAAGTGGTTAATAATGGCAGGTAGCATAATTGTAACAAATATGATGTAATAAGGGTCATAATAAGCATTGAACAAAAGCTATAGTAACAGTATAATGTCACTATAATAAGAATCGGTAATGATAAGAATCGCATAATAAAAGAAAATAATAATAATAATACTGAATAATAACAATTATAACAATAAAATTGATTAAGTAAATAAAAGTTATGATAGTATTGCAGGAACAGAAGCATCCTGTAAAATAGTAAAAGTATAATAGGATGTAAATGTAGGGAAGATCAACATAATAATGATAATAATAGTTATAATAATAATAATAATAATAATAATAGCATGTATGATAATAAAATAATAATATTAATAATAAAATGATAAATTGAAATAATAATAATAATAATAATAATAATAATAATAATAATAATAATAATAATATTATTATTATTATTATTATAACACAAACATAAAAATAATATTAATATTAATATTATTGATAACAATATTACAATTATTATTAATAAATGCAAGGTGACGACAAATACAACATTATACCATAATAATCAGAATGAAAAAAAAAAAGAAAGGGAAAAAATCAATCAGATTAAAACATCCTTCATTCATGATTATAGGGAACAAAAACATAATTAAAATAAAAATTGATAATAATAGGATAAAAATTATAATGTAATGAAAGTTGTAATAAGCATTGAAGGATATAATGTTGATCAGTACATTTAAAGACTACGGAGGTCGGATGTTGACCTGATGACAATCTTTTTCTTGCCTTTCTTCAGTAGGCAGTTTATTCTTCCATCAAGAGACCACGTGGCTTCTAGGCGAGCAGATTATGGCCAAAAAGTCCTCTAAAAATCGTTGAGGTGGCAATGGAAATACTACCGGCTAAATTTGATTTTTTTTTTTCGAAAAATATAGGTCTTGAGAAGTCAAGAACTCAAAATTACCCAAAATCACTTTGGGGGAACACCTCCAAATTACGCATTCAAAATGGCCGCCATTTTTCCGCTTTAAATTATAATTTAAGCTAAATTATATAAAAAATAACATTACTCGAATAATAATCATCAACAATTGGTGAAAATTACTCAAAATATTCGTTAACCATCGAAAACGAATCTTGCATTAAGAAAAACTACAATTTCAATAACCATAGCAACCGTTGCTATGCAAATTTAAAGTTCCGATTTTATTCATGAAATTTAAGTACACAGGAAGCTCAAAGTTTATTAAAATCTTTATTTTCATAGGTTTTATGTTTAACATCTGAATTATCTATTATCATCATATAGGATTATGTAAAAAGAAATGCTGAAACTTTGATATATTTGCATAGCAACACTCTTTATCGTCCATAGCAACGAAGCAAAATCAGCAGAATTGCTGTACATTTGTCATTGACCAAGCAAAAATCACGAGATACAATATATTTATATAAAAAAACATCACTTATTGAACAAAATTAACACATTGATGTATAAAATACAAGGTCATCACCATAGCAACTGTTGCTATGCAAATTAAAATTTCCTATTTTTTCATAAAATGAGTATATAATGAAGACCTAAAGTTTAGTAATGAATTAGTATAGGATTTATGAAAAAAATGTTTCTTAAATATTCTAAGATAACACAATTAAGTATGAAAGCAAGGTCATCTCCATAGCAACTGTTGCTAATTAAAATATCCTTTTTTTTTTTGTGTAAATTATTAAAGTGAAAACCGGAAACTTATTGAAATAATTAAAGTTTTTGTGAGAGATCTTTAGTAAATATTAATATTGTAAGATAACATAAATGAAAGATAACATCTTAATGTGAATACAATATGGATTGTTATCGCCATAGCAACGAATAAAAATCACTAGAATTGCTGTTAATTTGGCTTTACTTTTTTAAAAATACGGTCTTTGTTGATAAAAGTTGTACATAATGGTGTTAAAAATATGTAATCACCATAGCAACCATTGCTAGCAAACTTAATGAAAACTTTAAGAGTAATGAAAAATGTTTATTAAATGTTTATTAATATTTATTTCATTTCATCAGACCAACAGTGAATCATCACCACTAAAATATATAAAATTTAAATATCATAGGAGAACATTAATGAATAATAAATTTCAAATATAATTTCATATATTGCATCACAATATGGTTTTTAATTTCCATATAAAATCAGTTTGGGAATTTTTGTAATGGTGTGTAGAACAAGACATCATTACCATAACAACCATTTCTATGCACATTTTAATGTATAATGAAAAATCAAAATGTAATAATGTTATTAATATAATAGGATAAAATTCAGTTATAATACATCTCAGATACTTCCACATACATTTATGATTAGAAAAATTATGAAACAGTGGTGTACAAAAATACAGTGTCCTCACTGTGGTAACAATCACTATATAGACTGAGACTAGCCATTGGTTTAGATACTCAAGATTTGATCAACATATCTTCCCAAATTTCATTCATTTTGCATCAAGGCATCTGTTTTTATTTATATGAAGCATTGTACAATGGTTTTCTTTCTTGAATTAAAGTATCTTTATACTTTCTGATAACATACTGTATATTTTATAATATACATATATATCTCCCCAAATTTCTCTTATTTTGTCCATATCTTGTTGGAAACTCCACTTCGATACCTATGTCTTAGTTATGTCCTCTTTTTAGTTTTTCAATTTCATGCCATGTCTTTCATTTCATTCATAAACATTATAGCCCATTCCACCATCAGATTTTTCTCTAATTGTAATCCGCAGTTAAAATTTAAAATATCGGTTCATCGGCAGACCTCATCCAAGCTTTATAAACTATCACAGATGGCAGTGCCGGATTAACCATTAGGCAAATAAGGCACAAGCTTAAGCCTTGTGGGCCAGGCGAAAATGATGGGCCATAAAAAGTTGGACTGCAATATTATTTACACTCTATTTTCCGGTATTATTAGGCCAGTAAACTCGGAGACATTCTACTGTTAGAGTTGTGGCGGAGTATTATTACCATGGGGTCCATTCAATTAACATTTCTGGGCCATTTCCAAAATGTGCCTTGAGGCCAGACGATGCCTAATCCAGCACTGACAGATGGTCATTGATTTGAAGAATCAGAATAGACACTGTTAAACCATGATGAGTTATGTGGAAATGTGACAGATATAGAATTAACCAAATAGCTGAAAAGTGAATGCATCCACATAAAATGGGGGCATTTGTGTACAAGCTTGTATTACTTCTCATGACATGTCCTGCCAAACATTTCAGAAGTTGGGAAAGCTCGTTTCCTGCCATCTAGAAACCGAAATTTTCCCGGGGATAATCCGGACCGCTTTCTCTTTGGGGTTCATTGATTCATGGAATCGTTTTCAGTAGGGAAAAAACATTTTAAAGAACTTAAAAGTAATTGAAAGACACCTCAGAATTCGTGAAAGCTCATTTCCCCCATTCAGGAAACAAAAAAAAAATGCTTTTTTAACAGCGGTACGTCAATGGAGCATCCACAGTAAACTATAACAATCAAAATCAATAAAACCAACAAAATCAAACAACACAAAAAAGATGGTATGATTAGGGAGAACTGGAAAAAATCTCCCTGTTCAGACTTCATACAAGTATAACACAATTTGTAAATACAGGGTAGCCATTTTCTTAACATGAATTAACTTAACTAAATAGTTTATCTACATAAATTAACCACATAAATCATTATATTGAGCTGCATATATGCAATAAATAAAACATTATATAGTACTAACTTTATGATACAATTAATTAATCATATAAAGTGCCTCTGTTATTATTGTATATTGAATCAATTATTTTACAGAGGATTTGACAACTGTACCCACTACGGACAAGACAACAGTCACAACCACACCATCAGGTGAGGCTTGTTTAACTATTGGAAAACATGTATTATGAAGAACATGTTGTTAATGATATAATTATGCCATCAGGAAACTTGTATTTAAGAACAAAATGATGCTTATAATATAAATATTCCACCAGTTTATCGATTCATTATTTTACAGAGGATTTGACAACTGTACCCACTACGGACAAGGCAACAGTCACAACCACACCATCGGGTGAGGCTTGTTTAACTATTGGAAAACTTGTATTATAAAGAACATGTTGTTTATGATATAATTA
>NW_022739495.1:0-1060 GCF_011630105.1 Anneissia japonica
ACACAAGAAACATACACACGTTATAGTCTAGGTGTATCTTCCCCTTACTACCAGCCGGTATGTCAAAATGCTAGAATGACACCCTGGTTTAGACAAGATTATAATAATCGTTCCTAGTGCTCTCAGAAATACCCTGAGACGAGTATACTCGACGTTTGTTGGTTTTTCTACTACTACTAAAAAATAATAAAAAAAATAAAATAAAAACAAAAACCTCACTTGTGGCATTTAACTTAGCCTTAATTTATTCTTATTTTGTTGTTAATTTTTTCGACAGCCTCATTCTTCTTATAAAATAATAATAATAATAATGTCGTTCTTATATAGCGCCTAACGCCTAATGTGCTCTTATAAAAAAAATGTAAGTGATGTTGCTATTAAAACGTACAACGTTACTCGTATCATGATGATCCTTTTATACAGTATACCCCGTCACGGGTTCAATGGATAGATAGCGTATACATACAGTATAACTATGCTTATACCTCTGTATATGTTTTCTGTCGATGCCAAGAATAAAAATGTTGATTAATTTGTTTCAAATGCTTCTAGTAGTTTTAATCAGCTCATTTACAGTCGCTTTTAATTTTTCGGGGAGTTCGGCCCGTGGACCCTGACCGGGGGCCCTTGCCGGCCGCTGGCCCCCAGCCTGGTTGCTCGCTGCGCTCGCAAAACGCACCCCCACCCATTCATAAAGGTGGATACGGGCCTGTGCAGTAGTATGTATTAAAAAATAATTACGTAACATAATCGAATAATACAATACCAATAAAAACTCGTAATTTAGTTGAAAGTGGTTTCAACACACTTTACACGCTAATTCAAATGAAGTAATTTCAGCATGAAAAACCAGGAAATTAAAGCGTGGAAATAAAATTATAAGCATATTTATTTAAGAGCATTGATCATGAAACTTGATCGGTTACCTAACCAAAGAAACTTACCATTATCGAAGTCAAATGTAGGCTATCAAAATAAAATAAATAAAAATAAAGAACAAAAAAACCTCCCAAAAACCGGTATATCTCGTACGGAATAATACAGAAACTTAAAAGTATTA
>NW_022739496.1:0-800 GCF_011630105.1 Anneissia japonica
TATCTTCCTTTTTATTCTTGTCTTTATTTTTCTCTTCTCTTTTCCTTTCTCTTTCTTTCCCCTTCCTTCTCTTTCCCTCTCTCTCCCCTCTTTCTTTTCTCTTCTTACCCAGCCAGCCCGGTACGACGGCTTGGTCAGCCCGGTAAAAACCGTCAGTGGGGGGGGGGGAGTCTGCCCCTGTCCCGCCTGTTACGCCACTGTTTATAAGATGAATGGGAATATGAATCATGCAGATCTGGAATCCAATCTAGGTGGTGGGGTCAACATTCCTCCCCCGGGAAAATTTCGATTTCTAGATGGCGGGAAATGAGCTTTTCCGACTTCTGAGGTGTCTTTTAATTACTTTTTTGTTCTTCAAAATTCAATGTTTTCCCATCTTGAAAACGGTCTGGTAATTTTTTCCCATTGTTATTACAGTAAATAGGGCTTATGTGTGTATACACACATAACAATTTAAAAAAAAATGAGTAGTTGCTTACGAATTTTCCATGAATCGATGAATCCCAAAAAGAAAGGGGGGTCCGGGGGTTCTTCCCCAGGAAAATTTTGATTCTTAGAAGGCGGGAAATGAGCTTTCCCGACTTCTGAGGTGTCTTTTAAATTAAAGTCATTAAAAAATACTTCAGAAGTCGGGAAATCTCATTGTTCACCATTTAGAAATCGAACATCCCTTTCCCTGGGTTCATTGATTCATTATAATAATTTTCAAGAGGGGAACCTTGAATTTTGAAGAAGTTAAAAGTAATTAAGTTCTTCAAAATTCAAGGTTTTCCACTCTTGAAAACTTTCAGATAATTTTT
>NW_022739497.1:0-1284 GCF_011630105.1 Anneissia japonica
CTCCTTTTGGACATCTCTGGATCCGCCCCTGTAAACCTGATCTGCCGTGAAAACGAAAGGAAAGGCTGTTAAAGTTAAGTTGGAGAAGTATGACATAATGTATTTAAAAACGAAAACCATAATTTTGAAAACCAGAGAAGTTTATGTAGACAAGGTAAAGCGAAGTCGTGTTTCGGTAACTGACAAATCAACTTAGCTGCCCAATTCTGGGCACGCTGTAGCCTATGTACGCCCACTGAGCCTTCTGTGGCGACTTTTCGTTCGACTCAAATAGCATTTGGCTGCGACTTTATCATTCGTTGACTCTAGCATTTGACGACTACATCAACCTGCGACTTAACTATTCGCGACTTTAGCATTCGTTCGCCGACTATAATCGAAAACTGGTGTTTTTATACGCCTTCGTATAAGCCTAGCTTTCTAAACCGTTTAAAATATTTAGTACTTCATGGTTGTGCTTCTTACTATTTATATTGTCATTATATATCATGACCGTAGGCCTTGGAGTGCCGATGTACACGCACACACGCACCCCCCCCCCCCATCCATGGTGGCAAATTATTTCCGCTAAGGAAGTGGGATTTAATATCAAAAATGACGGATGAGTTTTCATTGGAATATGGATTCCTTATTCACAATTTACTCAACCACGCCCCTCCTCCCTCACGCAGGCCAAAGCCGTCCCTGTGTATACAGTATTAGTTACATTATGAAATTAAAAAAGCGTTGCATTATATTGTAGTAGGCTAGACTCTGTATAATTGACCGAAATAAATATTTAAATAAACATCTGATCATTTTAATAACTGTATGTTAAAATAATACATTTAGAACACAATATGGAATCATAATGGGAGTGGGGTAATAGTCTAAACTAGGTGCAATACGACAAGAGAAACATAACCGATTAATTTCGATTGAAAAAAAAAATGATGGGCCTGCCATAGTTGGTATGAGGTAGTGGAGTGAAGCAATTTATACCTCCTCCCAACCCCATGAATATAATTAGGCCTATTGAAAATGTATTAATCACAGCAAAAATGTTGAAGACCCAAGACTTGTGTTGTACGTCACGATAAGCCATGCAGTGCTGAAATTCGTCTCTCGTTTCAGATTCAAAATAATACATATGACATATGATATCTATATTGATGCATGTTTAAGCTATTAAAACTTATAGGCCTATACAAAACATTAGCCTTAATCCAATGTAACTCTAGGTACGGTACCGACCCACTGTTCTCTCTGCTCATACCCTTCTCCGCTGATCACTCTTACTACAAG
>NW_022739498.1:0-210 GCF_011630105.1 Anneissia japonica
AAGTTTCTGGTTGATATTGAGAAATTATTTTGTTAGAGTATAAATGTGCATATTGTAAATATTTTTTTACAAAAAGCAACTCTGTACGATCAATGGTTGCCAAGATATTAAATTCACGCAAAGTTGAGGTCAAAGGTCAAAAACACAATTTCCGGTCATTTCTAGAGAAAATTGTCCATTATAGTAAACATAAATATGCATGTTTTAAAC
>NW_022739498.1:283-1403 GCF_011630105.1 Anneissia japonica
AATTTGCATATTTATGCTAATAAGGTCGGCAAAATGGCACTTCCGGTCATTTTTGAAGAAAATGTTTCATTAGGGTAAATAAAAACATGCATGTTCTGAACAACTTTAAGAAAGAATCAACTTTCTCCGACAAGTGATTACCGAGATATAAGTACGCTACATTTTCAGAACTAATTTGCATATTTTAACTAATTTGCATATGAAGATATGCGTAAAAAAATTGGCGACTCATTTTATTGGATTCAGCATACTTCAAAGTATATATTTCATCCAAAAAACTAAAATGATCACAAAAATCCCACGGGAGCCCATTTTTCGACATATGCCCCCGGACTAATCCGCATCTTCAATTTTGAAAATTTACGAAGATTGATTAATATGCATGAGGTTAGCCAATCACGTGATTTACAAAATCAGTCATGCATACGATACGACATTGCACGCATGAATCGTTTGCCCAGGCCCTAATTCGAAAAAAAAAAGAAATCGAGTATGGGACGCCAGTTAAATTATGTATGGCGCGCACTAAGTGCAATAAAGAGTGAGTAACCTAAACTTAGGGCCTGGAACCCAGGCTATATGAATGTGTGTCAAAACGGGAACAATTTCATATTTTCGGTTGGGAATGATGGATTGATAACTAGTAACACACCGAAAAACATACTTGCAAGCAACATTTTATCAGACTTTATTAATACTTGTCCATGGTAATATGATAATACACACATTGAACTGTCTGAATGGAAGAGTAGCCAGCAGCTGTTGGCACTTACACTGTTCCCTGGTTTCATTAACTCCACAATAACAAGAGAAAAATCGATCAAATGTTACTATATTGAAGCACCAACAATACGTTTTCAAGGTACAGTGACCAACAATACGTTTCCAAGGTACAGTGAAATGTAAAATCACTTTTGTATTAGGCCTATATTATAATGAGAGAAATTGGTGTGGAGACGAGGAATTATTGAAACCTCCTTCAATAATATAAATTATAATTAATACATTGCTTATTAATTAATAAACGTACGCACACAACCACAAGATGAATGCAGTTGTGTACCATATAGAACTCTTGAAATGGGGGTGCTGATGGGGAGGGGGTGGCGCGAAAGTGAAA
>NW_022739498.1:1444-3834 GCF_011630105.1 Anneissia japonica
GGGGGGGGGCTCGATGATCAGTTGAGGGGCGCTAATTCGCAAAATAAGGTGATTTTAGGTGATTTTTAACTACTTGATCGTGTTTTTTTATGGGGTTGGGGGCGCGAGTAATTTTTTGGAGGGATGTGGGCCCCCTCCCCGTGCACCCCTAGATACGCCACTGAATGAATGTGTATACACAGCAACATAGGCCTAACTGAATTGATTATGTGATAAGAAAAGAAACGATGACCCGACAAACATTTCTTACATCCCATGATGCACCCCAGAAAAAAAGAGACAGAAAAATTATTTTCGACCGAGTTGTCAAGAAAAGCCAATTAGACAGAAGAAAAAGCTCAAGCAACTGCCACCTCGATTTTAAACTGCACTAATTTTAACCTACCTGATGATAATGAGTGTTGCTTTAAATCATATAGTTTTAAAAGCAGTATCCTACTAATGACAACGTCAAGTCAATGTCTGACAAATATCCTAAAAAAGATGGCTATTTGTACCTGTACCTAAAATGAAACTAATATTTAAAGAATAATGAAACCTCCAACAATATAACTAAAATGTAAACAATTGTTATATAACAACACCACTGCTATTTTCAATGAATTATTTCGAATGTAAAGGAGTTAGTCTGTAATTAAAAGGAGGTACATAATTCTCATTTGGAGTAAATAGCTACTTGAAAATCAGTGATGATGCAGGCGTGATACGAAGACATTTTAAACATTTGGTTTACTCTGTTTATTTTTTAGGTAAGGTCTTCTTGTATTTGTAATTTTTGTAATTGTATTTTAGTAAGACCCACCCGGGGAAATTAGTCCGATTGAATTTAGAGAGTTATCCAACTTATTACATAAAAATGGGAGGAAAGCAACAAACCTTCCCTAGTATTGAGGCTTTTGTTCAACTAAATAATAGTAGGTTGATTGTTTTCAGCTTCAACTTGTCACCGGAAACAACACATGGCAATCCACACTGGCACCAAACTGTTCAGTTGCAAACTCCACCTCCTAACTTATCACGTGAACTCCTTGGTAATGAAAGACGGTCTTTTTCTTAGCTCATTTCCCTAGATTAAAAATAAATAAAAATAAAATAAAAAGATTTGGTTTAATACGGTATTCGACTCAATTGATACATAGGTCTATCTGTCTTCCCTTTCATGAAATTATTTTGCCCTCCATTCTTCATATGCCATATTTTTTTTTATTTATTACATTTTTTCCAGGTTATTGTATTTCAAATCAATGTCTTAGAATCTAGAACTGCTAACGGTTGACCTAAATTCTCCTCATCGAAACCAACCCATCATGTCTGGTTTCATATAGTCTGTGACACCTAAAGTATAAGCATACAAACTGGTGTAATTATTAAATAACTTATATAGCGCTTCATGCACAATGCCTCTAAGCATAAGCGCTTCACAAATTTAATACCCCGGTTATTGGATCAAACACATACGGAACACATATAGAATTCCATAATATTGCAGCTAGTAATCAGCGCGGTTGTGTTCGAACCTACCAGGTACCCACTTGTACTCCTGGGTGGAGAGACTTGCCCAAGGACACAAGCGACTTGCACAGCAAGAGTATCGAACTCCCGACCTCGAGGTTGGGAGTCCAAGCCACAACCGATGCGCCAACCGCTTCTATAAAAATGCCCGGATAACAGTGCAATCCACCTACTTGTGCTGAATGCTAGGAAGACCAATACCAAAAACACGATAAACCCGAGAATGTGATAACGATATATCTCTATATATCTATAAATTAAAAAAAAAAATAATGAGTTTTTAAATAATTACTTCTATTTTCGAGAAGCGGGTAGCAGGCCATATTATTTTGTTGGAATTTGACATTTAAATTGGTAGACCCAATCTTGTAAGTACGATAAACAACTACATTAACAAATGAAAAATTAACCTAGAAAAATTTAGAAGACTAATTATACATTTTCAATTACGATGAAGATATTGTTTGATCGTTCTTTTTAACGTCAGGGTCGGAATAATTTACAAACGAGCAACATGAAGCTGTTTGTTTTTCAGTGTATTACAGTAGGCGATGAAAAAGTTTTATAGTGCTTTTGAATATTTAAGCATAATCCTACGATAATCCTTACGATGACAATTCAATGAGCATGCATTGCTTCAGTCTGAAACGATCAATATTGAAAGAAGTGCAGTGAGTTGATGTGTTCATTTTCCCATGAGGCCTATATGCAGATATTTCATATTGTTAAATCATTTTAATAGGCATGCATTTTATCTTTAATTAAATAAAGAAGTGTACAGTACAGTCAATTATTCATAAAGATTTCAGCTCCCTTATTGGTCGCCATATTATTTATTTTTAATAGCAGAATATTCCTGAAAAAATGAATGAATTGAA
>NW_022739499.1:0-3860 GCF_011630105.1 Anneissia japonica
TTTATATTAAAACATGTAGCTAACACTGCACTCTAAAATATTAAAATTAATAACGTATTTTTACCCGATTCATCATAAGCGGCAGGATTATATAATTATTATAATTTTGTTTATTGTGAATGTAATTTACTTTCGTTCTTATTTCATTCCATTGGTTTCCCTTTTTCATTTCTTTCTACCTAAATTCCTTTATATTTTTTTCCTTATTTTCTATCACAAACAACTCATTTAGAGGATTATATAATTTTAAATAATTCGATTTATTGTGATTATTTTATAGTTTTCTCTGAATAATTTCCTTTCATTTGTTTTGATTACTGTACTGTTAAAATCCAATCTTTTTTTACTTTCTTCCTTTTCCTGCCTTTTATTTTTTCTTCATTTCATTTTCCCTTTTCATTTTCTTTACTTCCTTCTTGTTTTCTTTCCTTCTTTTTTTATTTTATTTCATTTTATCTTTTTTTTTTCATTTTCCTTTAATTTTTTTTTCTTTAACTTTTCTATTTCATTCCTTACTTACCTTGCCTCTCTTTAGCCAACTTATTCTTTCACTTTCATTTTCATTTCCTTAACTTTCTCTTTTTTTGTCCTTTCTTTCTTAAACTTACCTTAATTCTGTTCGTTTTAACGAATGAAATATACTGTACCAAAAGTGTTAATTTGACAATTGTAAATTAGTTATAGTGTGTTCTGAGTGTGCTATTATGCAACTTAAATTGTTCAGATTATTTTCTTTGCTTTTTGTAGGACAGTAAAAATAAACTTGATACTATTGATACCATTCCCAGACTTGCGTTTCTTACTTTTGTCAGATTGCGGATAGAATAGGCAGGCTACAGGTAGCCAAAATCAGTGGTTTTTAAATAGAAAACCCGGCACACCGAGTCCATACTTATTAACTGTTAAAAGTCCTTGTGACAACACGAGCCGGATTACACTGATCCTTAACGGAAACAATAATAAAGTAGCCTCACCCAAGGAGGTTCACACAACCATTTCTTTAACCAATGTAATTTCCCTTTGGTATATCAAATTTTCCATACGGTATACAGTAATGATGTTAAAAACTACATATTTCCTGAATCTCATTATGTTGCTTAGTCATATATACTGTATTCAAAATGGTAAGTTACACTTATAATTATATAGGCCTATGTACAAATATTTTATTTTGTCTTAATTATGTTTATAGAGTCAATGTATAGACATGCAATATACCATGGTATTCTAAAGGGCAATTGAGTAAATGGAGCCTGCATGGTACAATCTGACCTTATGAAGTATTTTATATCAAAATGTTTTAAATAACGTTGTAAGCAATAATGTTGTAATTTCGTATTACAACCAACACATTTATATACAAAGTTACTTAAGCCGGGCACACACTGGGTCGTACGACCGCCGACAGAGGAATCCAACTCTGCTAATTGTCGGTGGCAGTCTGTATGGATCGTCTTAAAAACTGAGCCAACCAGACTTCAGATAGTACAGAGCAAGGGGACAACCGGCCTTGGGTACTGGCAAAAGGCTAAGTTATTCAAGGCTGGGGGGGGGGGCAAGGGAATGCCGGGTGCAAATTGCTTGGGTGGAAAAGTTACAGGTAAAAACTTGTTGGCAGCGACGGATCCAGGTGGTGACGTCTCTAAATAACAACGGACGGCTAGTTAACAAAGAATAGACGAGTTGTTACCGGCAGTAGCGGCTCTAGGATATATTTTCGGGTGGGGGGGGGGCTAAGTTGTCCGACAGGGGGACTTGAGCTTGGAGGAAGGGGTTGAGAGGAGGTTCCCCCTCCCAAATGAGATTTTTTTTGAAAGAATATCAACCTCTGGATGGCCGAAAATGGCACTCTCAGGCTGTGACAGACATGTGTTGGCTTGGTATGGGCCTATTTTTATATGTTTTATGGTCTGACTGCCCGACGAGCTCTGTCCGGCGGGTGGGGGGCTTGACCTGTCCGGTGGGGGGCTTAAACTCCCCTTCCCCCGCTGGCGCCGCCACTGGTCACGGGCCAGGTGGAACGACTGGAGCCTAAAATCAGTTGATGCTTTTTCCACAATGAAGTAGCCTTTTGTTTATTTTCAAATCTCTTATAACCAAATTTATGCACGTTTTACTTAAAATCATTTTACAGGTTTTGCGGCCAATATACACTTGACAATTAAAAATGTTAGGTCAGCTTTTTCCAATTACAACTTGTACCAATGTTACCCAAGTGAAATTGACACAACAATAACCTTTGGAAAGGTATTCAATATATCTAGTAATGATTCACTTACTGAAGTATCTGGGGTAAATGTCGGAGGTTGTATTGGTGCTAAGGCTGCAGAAATACCCTTTGATGGAGGCTTTTTTGGAGTATACTACTGCAAAGGTGTTGTTAATGGTGAAACAGCCATTGTGAAAACTACAATTGTGGATCAAAAGGACAATTTTAATTGTGAGTATGAAGTATAAGTTATGTAAAGTGCAGGGATGACACAATTTGAAGAAAGAGGTACCTCGTACCGATGCTGTGTTCGATTTACACCGTAAATTTAATTATTCATGAGAAAAAGAGTAAAAAGCAAATCTGTTCACGTAGTTATAACATAACATAAGTGTTAGAATAAAGGACATAATGGTATACCGTGTAGCATAGTATGCTGACCTATTAATATATAAAATAAATACATTTTGTAATAAAATGCCTCCGACGAGATTTTTCCCATGAAACCTAACTGTAATCGGACACTTGGTTCCGCGGTCGGAATTTTCTAAAACCACCTCTGCGTGTCAAGGAAAGAGAATCGATTCTCCTTATCTGATTTAAATACTGTATATATTATATTAGGCCTATGTGTGTTTTAAAACACATTTTATTGACTTATTTCTACTGTAGTTTTAGTGCCTGAGGCCTGGGGCGGATGCAGGGGTGGGCTGCAGAGGGTGCAGCCGCACCCCCCTAAATTCTATTAATAACAAACAATAATTGTATTAGGCCTATATTGTTGATATGAATTATTGGTAAGATTTTTAAGATATGAGAGTGCAATTTCCTGGCACCAGAGCTCCATATTCTAAAAATGTTCGCGCCTCAGCTCCAACCATGTTGGGGCTGAGGTGATGTGGACTGTTCACGGACCCATGGGCGCACCAGAAGGGGAACACGACCCCCCCCCACATATTTTTAATAAGAAGGGTTGATCTCCCTCACTTTTTTGGAATCAAGATGTCGAAATTAACTGTTTAAAAGACCAAGGTTTAACGAAAGAGCGCGTTGGGCCTACAGCCAGAGTATCTTATTTTATAGCATTTACGGTATACTCTACCCACAAACATCAGAATTACCTATCATACACAATTCGAGTGCGCATGCCTTTATTATAATTTGAGAAGTATGAGAAAAGCCTGCAAAGATAAAATTGGTTTTTGGCACATGAAGTAGATAAAGTAAATACATCAAAGGCAATTAAGTTTTATTTTCTATAGTACATCACAGCGATTAATTAGATCGATAAGAATGTTATATAGGGCCTATAAGAAGTCATATCCGGCAATCTAGAGGTACAATTTCCCTAAATATCACCAACTCAGACACAACTGCGGTGGGGCTGAGGTGCGTGTGGACGCAGGTAAAGTAAATACATCAAAGACATGTTTTTAAGTTGTATTTTCTATGGTACCGTACATCACACATTAGATCTCTGGTTTCCGAAAATAGCTGATGAAAGATCATGACAATGGACCTTTCCTTTAAGCCCCGCCCCTTTGAAATTGTTGCTAAGGTCCCACAAGACGACATGTGTTAAAACATACGCAAACACGTGCGTTTGTGGGACAACACGTGTGTTTGTGAGACGCACGCGTATTCCTAGCAC
>NW_022739499.1:4079-6066 GCF_011630105.1 Anneissia japonica
TACGGAATCACCATCAGTTGCTGTTTTAACACAAAACTTAAGACGCACCTTTTTATTATAAAATGTTAAGCGCATTTGATTTTTACCTGTCTCTTATACACATCTAGATGTGTATAAGAGACAGCCTTTTTGGCAGTGTATGAAGACTTTGCTTTCTTAATTTCATTAATAACCTTGTTTCTTAGTTTTTTCCTCAACAGGTCATTATTATTGTTAAATGCTATTTGCCTTTTCATTATCAAACTCTTAATTCTAGGGTTCATCCAGGGTTTATCATTTAGGTGGCACTGTACTGATTTTATTGGTAAATAACGATCAATCGCACTACACAATAAGTTATAAAAAGCATCCGCTTTATCTTGTACAGTGTTTTTAGATAATACCTCATCCCAGGACTGATCTTGCAGCCAACGTCCTAGGCTACAGAGTTTAGATTCAGGGATGGGTCTAAATTTCCTAGTTATTAATTTATTATTGTTACAAAGCTTAGCTGGTTCAACAATAATTACATTATGGTCACTTCTTCCGATAGGCGATAGGATTTGAGGCGGTTTATAACGCCTGTGGATATTAGTGATAACAATATCTAAAATTTTGGTACCCCTAGTAGGCGCTTTGACAATCTGTTTTAACCCATTTCCGTTGCAGAGTGTGTTGTGTTTTAGCTGGTTCAGATCTCCACAAATTAGAACCTGTCTCTTATACACATCTAGATGTGTATAAGAGACAGGTATTTATTATTTGTCCAAAGACCAGTTTAAAAAAATTGTTTAATTAACTTATATAAATATAAAAAGGGTTTACTTTTATGCGCATTGTAGTTTCGGATGGTGAAGCAACATCCACTGTACTTCCAGCTCGGGTGGTACAATTATTCCTTTGATTTGTTCTGTACGAATAGTGTTTTTCACATGAAGTAATACGCCTCCACCTTTTCCAGTGGTTCTACATTTGCTAAAAGAGGTGTAGCCCGGTAGAGTGTATCTCTCTGGTGCAGTGCAGGGGGTAATCCAGGATTCGCTGATAAAACACAAGTCTGGATTCTCATCTCTAACTAGGATGTTGAATTCATCTTGCTTATTTAAGATGGAGCATGCATTAGTAATTAAAAGTTTCAGTAAAAACGAGGATGGCTTGTTGTCCGTCTTCCGATCTTCACTGCTTTTGTCAGGTTGTGAATCGCCATTTTGATTGTTTTGTAATGAGAGCCTAGGCCTAGAGTAACTTTTGGTAGTAGTAATAGATATTCTTACTGGTATTGTGTCTCTCTGTTGGACAGGTCCACTTCTATCAAACACGATCTGTATTACTTTAATTCTTTTGATGGTCTTTCTGCCTGCCCTTCTACCACGAAACTGCTTAGGCCTAGGTCTGTTGTGAAATCTGGATAGGCTTAGTAGGCTGATTGGTCCATTGCCTTGGTGAGCTGAGGTTGTGGGTAATATCGATCCATAGCACATTGCGTGTTGCGATAGCCAGGCCTAGCAAAAACCTCCAAACAAAAACGATTCCAACGACAATAAAAACTCACAAATTCAAAACATCAAAAGGCTCAAATAAAGACACACCACTTTAACACAGAACAAAAAGAAAATTCCAAGCAGGAAACGTCAAATTTATAGCGTTTGCAGTCAAGAATTTCCAATTGAGGGTATTTACCTTTCTTTGATGATTTATATATAATTTAACAGTTTTAACGGCTATCTTGATTTACATTATGTTCAACTATTTGTTTCTAGCCGTACCTATTGTGTAATAGAGTATATCTGATGGTTATATTTGAATCGGTTTCACCATGAAGCCTCTGTTGTCTAATGGTATGACGCTCGATTCACAGCGAGAGGTCGCAGTTTCGAATCTCGTCAGATGTATTTTGTTTTATTACACAATTTTTTGATTCATTTATTTATAGGAACATTCGTTGAGAGCCATGTATATATATAAGATGTGTATAAGAGACAGCTGCAATTTTAGCCAAGGTGGGTGT
>NW_022739499.1:6992-11247 GCF_011630105.1 Anneissia japonica
TGGCATTAACTTTACGTCTCTATTACCACTGTCTCTTATACACATCTAGATGTTTGTCAGATCAATATAATACGCCCTCCTCTTATAAGCATTTGGACAAGACGAGATCTCAGAATAGATCGTTTTTCTTTCGTTCTTTCTTTCTTTCTTTTTATAAATAAATCATGATATAATAAATAAAAACTCCAAATCCTTTCGCTTTTAAGGTTTAGCTTTATTTAGGATGCAGTTGATTCCATCGGACTTTTTGATAAACATGCTATCATTTTCTTTTTGCAATACCTCATACACTCCAATCCAACGCCCGTATAATAATATACACCACAACACTTATAATAATGATTCTAAAATTAGGCCTATATTAATTTATTATTGGTTTAATTTGATTAATTTATTTGATATTAGAATCAAACTCATTATGGTTGTTATGGTTATTTAATAATAACGTATTTATGTACTTGTTTAGTTGTTACTACACCTCACTACATTTTTTTATGTTTGCTTTGACAACATTTTCTACATTATGCAGTAATACGAATTCTATCTATTATTCTAGAGTATTCTGAAATCCAATTGTGTTTCAAGTTCAATTTGTTCACAATCTGTTGCTCAGAAATAAACATATTTTACTACATCTTTTATTTTATAAATTTCTCATATATTTTTGTTTTCCCACAAACTTTTTTTATTGATGTAATGATGTACTTTTCTCGGTAACAAAATTGGTTTTTATTAACACATACGATTGCTTTAGCAACCAAATTAGAAAATGGTGGAAATTTGAAATCGTCTGGAAGCTTTGTAAGATGCAACGTGTATTGGTCCAATAGGGTTATAGTTGATTGGCAGAACGGTTAAGTCTGGGGCACCATCTATGATATCGGCGCTGGTTCGAACGGCTCACTCGCCTGTGGTTCCGGTGGGGACAAGTCTTCTCGGATAAGAACTTTAAACCTTAAGCCTATGGGGTGCCATACGCAGCAAAAGTCCATGTTAAAATCAAAATGTAATTGCAAAATTCAATGTCTAATTTATCAAAACGTAGGCGTAAATTTCTCAAAATGTAGATCTAGTTTCCCAAAATGATCTAATTTTTCAAAACGTAGTTCAAATTTTTCAAAATGTAGTTCTAATTTCTTTAAAATGTAATTCAAATTCAAAACGTAGGTCTGACTTGATCAAATGCCCTCTCCAAATTCTATTCCAAAACGTAAATAAAAAACCAGGCTGGTTTGAATTGCATTTGACAACAACACTAGAAATGGACTTTTGCTGCGTATGGCACTAGACTTGCGAAATGTAAATCAAAACTAATCAGCCAAGCATGACGTGGGCCTGTTCAATTAATGATGGGGGAATCAGTTTTCGCCGCAGTCCAATACCGTGAACAACGCTTCCCAGTGCGTCTGCTAATTTTTAATGGTCAGGGTACCGCGATCACGAGCCCTATTCTTGGCATTATAGGTTAGGCTTATGTTGGCTGGGAGTTGCAACAAGGTCTTGGACTAGGCCTCTATACTACAGTAGGAGGCCTAGTCTAGGCCTATAATATAGTAAAATTCTGTATAAGTAGTCATATGATTACAGGTTTACATTGTACCAAGATCGATATTAACGATCGCATTTATTTTTCATTGAAAATAAAAAGAAAGCTTTAAATAATTTAACTTAAGGATTTAAAAATATTCCAAACCTGTATGCTTAAAAAAAATAAATAAAATAAAAAATAAATAAATGAAGTTAACTTATAACACAAACAACGCGATAGGATATAAAATTTGAGAGAAGTTTTGGTATACTGTACTGTATTTCTGAAGTGCCATTCGTTTTGGGGTTGCTACAATCAGGAGTTACAATCGATCCAACAAATATAAAGTACTATCTATTTCCTTACATTCCAAAAAGGAGGATTTTGGATGCTATATTTAAATTTGCTGGAGATTGAAAAATTAACTGTTACTCCGTTGTTAGAGAACATAGAGTGGTACATGACTTTCGGACTGGTATAGTCCTTCAGTAGGCCTGTGTACTCTAGGTGTAAATAAATACAGAGAATAGGCCAATTTTAGTGAGAACTAAACATGTTTTTATAACGTAGGGCCTATATAGAATGCAAAGCAGATTGATCACAAAATCAGAAGCATGATTTCAAACATCAGAACCCAGCTTTTATTGTTTAAAACTGTCGGGGCCCATTGAATGAAACTACGGTATTATAGTTTATATTATATATTTTTTTTAAAGTTTTTTTTAAATTTTCAATGAAAAATAAATGCGATCGTTAATATTGACCTTGGTACAATGTAAACCTGTAATCATATGACTACTTATACAGAATTTTACTATATTATAGGCCTAGACTAGGACCAGGCCTCCTACTATAGTAAAGAGGCTTAGTCCAAGACCTTGTTGCAAATCCCAGCCTACATGAGCCTAGTCTATAATGCCTAGCATAGGCAGGCCCGTAGGCAGGATTTTCGATGGGGAGGTGCGTTTTGCAACCGAAGTGGACCTTACGATGGGCGACTGCCTAGGGGTCCCGGCGAGGGTGGGGCGAATCTTCTGGAAGCTCTGACAAATTATCATTTTGAGGGCCTTTTTAATGGATTTCTAAAATCCATAATTTGTAATATCCTATTTAAATTTTCATTCATTTAAATATTGTCTAGGGACCTACAGTAAAAGCAGGAGAAATAGAGGGTGGGGGTGAAGGGAGGAACTTGAGACAGATGGTCAATACCACCTCAGCCCCATGATTGGAGCTGAGGTGAGAAAATTTATGATTATGGCACCTCAAAATGGCCGGAAATTGCACTCTCAGACAATTATGAATTTTTTTTTCTCCTTAATCCTTAAAGGGGATATGAAACGGTTTCTAGAAATCCAAAATCTTGTCATCATTGTTTAGAAAGTCATTGGAAAACCTCGGACACCCAATATTAAACGTATTGGACAATGCCTTACCCCCAAAAATTCCTCCCGAATGTCACTGAAAATCTTTTTGTGACGTCACAAAAAGATAAATTTGTACTGCGAGGATAGGGAATGTGGAGGTTATTTGCCAATTGACACAATACAGTGATGGTAATAGCTAATCCGCTTTACATTTTTGTTCCTGGATATGTATTTCATTGTAAATGATTAAAATTTGGCTATACTGTATATTTCTCAAATTATTTTTTCAAGTCCATTTTTAATGTTGTTTTTACGACTGTCTTTTACGAATTTGGCAGCCATATGCCTCGGAGGATAGGCACACGGATGTAATTACACGCATGCGTGAAATTTGGTGATATCCACAATACACAAGTTTTTAGCTGTAGCCATTTTGTTCTCGCGGATTTTATAGTGTTCATCACAATTCCAATTATTATTAATATTAATTGACCGATCTTATAGCAAGTGACAATCAGTCATCATCATCCGATGAAGAAAAAGTTGCGGAGCCTCGTAGGCTTATTGTAAATTTTGGCCAAATTATGGCATTTATTGGCGACGATGAACCAAGCAAGGCCCGTCGCTGTTGCTGATGATGATGAACTTGGTGAACTTATTCGCCTAGGTTTACCGGGAAATATAAACGTGCGGCAAGACAGGAATGGTAATTTTATTCATATCACATATTTTTTGAACATCATATACTGGTTGTTTGACATCCCGTAGCAGATTTATTATATATTATGTCAAAGCAAAGCTTAGGCCTAGCTAGGGTCTAGAGGGTAGAGCGCCGTACGGCTAGGCCTACCGGCCTAGTCTAACAGATTTTTTCGGAAAAATCTGCGTGGAAATTTGCCCTTATTTTTCCAATTGCGCGGACGGTTTTTATGGCATTTTTTTTGTTTGGGTGGAGGCTTCTAACTAGGCCTAGCCAATTCATAGTCTGGGGTCTACCTTCCTAGGCTAGGCCTGTTATAGCCTAGGCCTAGTCTAGCGAGGTCTAGGCTATATGCCTAGGATAGCCCTTCTTTGCCTATCTAGGCTAGGCCATCTTTGGCTAGGCCTATACTGTAGGGAGGGTTAGGGTGGTACTAAATACTAATAGACTAAGGCCTATTGCCATGTTTGGCCTATTTTAGCCTAGTTAGTTGGTGGGTGTATACCCAGGGGAATTCCATTTTTTAACCAAATAAAAAAAAAATATCCTTTTAAATCTGACATCAGCGTGCCCTATTTAAAGTTGTATGGATGGAAAACCAAACGGAATATTTTAACATTGCATGCATAATTTAAAGCGTATCTTTGATATTTTTTTCCT
>NW_022739499.1:12051-15497 GCF_011630105.1 Anneissia japonica
ATATGAGATTTCTCTTATTATAAAGTACAAGTATCAATAAGTGTAGTATAAATCATGTTTTTAACACAGGAAACTCTCATATGGTAAATACTGTAAAGCAATGTTAGTCTAGTGTACTACTAGTACTACTGCACTGTGGAAAAGGCGTGTATTACATTACCTGTGTTGTATTGCAGATTAAATATTTTTTAAGTTTTCATGAATTCATGTTCCATCTTTTTTTAACAGATTGAAAAGGTTACGCAAAAAAACAATGAAGAGCCATACCACAATGGGTGCATTACCACACATCCTTGGTTTGAACCAGCCATCTTAAATCCTGTAACACTACAAATTGCATATTGGCAGTATGTTTCACAATACCAGGAGCCTGTGACCGAAGGGGGAGTCGAAAGGTAAAGAATACATAGATGAATTATTTTTGTACTTCTCTACTCAAACATATAAGTATTTCCCTGTTGCAATTTCTGCAGGTATTATTCTCCCGAAGATGACTGAAGCAACTCAATCAAAACGTTGAGAGTTTCTTAACTACAACAGTTCTTTTCAAAACTGCCTATGTGGTGTACCGCAAACATCAACATATATTTTTGTTCTATTAGGCATACATTAGTTAATATTTTGGGTGGTGCCTTACTTTTTCTTCGTGTGTGGACTTACATGCAAGTCTTGCAAAATACCCCACTGCTTACAAGTAGAATTGACCAATAAAATATTTTATTAAATCTGATTACTATTTATGAGGTGTAGTTATGCTTTAATTCCTGTTTTCTCTTCCCCTCACACACAAAAAATATTGCTTCACAATTTTTTTTTTCCAGGCGTTACAGGTATACAGCCTATCAGCAATTTGTACGTTGGTGCTGTGGTTATCTTGGCAAAGACAGGCGAGTGCTGATGTCGTGTAATGAAGTCCATACACGAGGCATTTCCTGAACCAAGTGCCAACTACACAGAGTTTAAATATCCTCCCCAGACAGGTGAATTTTAGCTTCTCCTTTGACCAGAGGCTCCTCATGCTGTAGCTATGTTAATGTATTGCCAGTATGAATTACTATGTCTGTGTTAAATTAATTTTATCTATTAAAATTGTATATTTTAACAATAATTTATTTTTGGTTAATTACAATGCAATTCAACTATATAATATAGAATGCCCTGAAATTCAGGTGTTTTTTGTTCATAAATAGGCCTATACAATCTGCGTATCATTCACTATGTTTATAAAATAGACTAGATGTAAAGCATAATTCCAATAGCTTATGAATTACAGAGCAAACAATACAGTGTAGGATGTAAAATTGTATGATTCAATTTTCCTGACGATACTAGGCACCTATTTATTAACAAAATTAAGGCATTACACTATACCAGGTTTTGTGTGCTTCATAATAGCATATTTATTTTAGTAATACAGTATGTCCAACAACCTTAAAAACAATATGCATGTCTTTTTTTTTTAAATGTAAGTAGTATTACTACTGTACTATATACTGTATAATTGCAATTCAATTAAAATCATTTACAATTTGATTACTGAAATACTTGTTTGATTACTATTGCAGTATTCATGCTACAAGAGACTCTCATGATATTATTTAACACTGACGAACTCTTATTATTTTTTCACAAAATGGGACAACCTTTGCTAAGTACTGAAACAAAGTGAAGACACTTCCCACTCCACTAATTTACAGTTAGATTATGATTGCAGTATTCATGCTAAAGCATGCTTTATTATCATTAAATGTAAAGATTAGTACATGTAATAATAAATATAATTGTTATCCAATTTAACTTGTTTAAAAAATTATTAATGGTAATTGCTTGTTTATTGCACTAACAGTATTATCATTTCAAAAAACCCTTATATATGAATTATCTTAGTAAATAACATAATTGGTTATATAAAATTATTTTCCATGATTTTTTTCTACACAAATTCAACACATCAGAATGCAATTTAGTCACCAGAAACTATCTTTTGTTCTCTTTCCAAAAAAGATATAGAAACATTTAATAAGTGGGTAAAATTTGTTAATACAACGTGGAAGATGTAGTTTGGAAACATGTCACAAGACATGTAGTAGGTATTTTACTATGCAAGATAACAAGAACTACCTCATAAGAAATGTTTAAAGTACAATCGGGTACAAACCAAAAGCTTTTCCAAATATTGAAGCCCAGGTTGAGGATAAAGGCCTGTTTATACTTCAACGATAACGATCTTATAACGTTTATAGCACAGTAATATACTGCTGTACAATAACAATTTTCTGTAAATGGAAATAGAGCAATGCTGGAATCAGCAAAAATAATAACAGTGAGCCTGGGCATAATTTGAATGGCTCTTATAAAAAAAAGTGTAACATGGTCATGTTACTGTATGGCTATACAGTATTTAATTTCTGTTGAATCGGCTGAGTAAACTGGACACGAACTGATTTTTGTCTGGTTTCGGTAATTTCCCAGCAATTGTTCCTGGATCGCACATTATTTCAGCAGTGTAAAAAACTCTTTCATATTACTTTTTGCCATGTTGTACAGAGCCATTTCAATTATGTTCGCAGTGTATTCTGCAAAGATAGACAACATTCACATATTATAACACATGAAATGCCTGACCCAAATGCTGATATATACTGTATTAACTTAAATGGTGGAAATTGCTTATAAATGCATTGAAATACTTCAACAAGTATAACATATAAATGGGTAAGCACAAATTATTTTTTTGAAAAGTTATCTTACCGAATGTAGACTTGACAAGATTTTTTTCAGCTACCCAGTCTTTTTGGCAAGAGAGAACCACAAAGAGTTCTCAAGATCTCCTCCCTGGTTTGCAAAGCTGCTATGTAGGTTCTGAGATAAAATTAAAAAATCGAAGTTACAGTAACTTGTAAGAGCTATTCAATAACTTCACTAGTGTAGTTTGTATTTCAACATATTTTTTCTGGTGTCTATGGTTGGAGAAATCTATTTGCATGTCCGTTTACGTGGTTACATCTTGCAAATGACTAACAAGCCCATCACTGCAAGGTTTCAGATGTCGGTGCTCAGGAAAATTCAAGAAAATGACTATTTCAAAAAAGTATTTACAATGTTATACAGTACGAAAATACTGTGTAACAATTATTCTACACTAGTTAGTCATTGCCTCCACCCAGGAGTAAAAGAGGGTGCTTGGTAGGTTCCAAAGCAAATACTAGCTGAAACATGTGATTAGCATTTACGGCGAATGCATAAGATTTAGGCCTAGTAGTGTAGATAGTAGACCCCAGAACTGCTGCTGCTAGGCCTAAGAAGTAGTACAGGCCTAGATTAGTAAGGTACGATTTTGTGCATCATCTTCATAGCAATCTTTGGCGCAAAATTGCTAGGCCTACGTAGGGTAGGGCCGCCGAGGGCTAGCCACCACCCCCACCCTAACTAGACTAGGCTAGGCC
>NW_022739499.1:15543-16010 GCF_011630105.1 Anneissia japonica
TATAGATTTCGTTGTTTTTCTTTTTTGGTCTGAGATGGCATTTCCTCAACATCTTCTTCCTCGTTGTCCTTTATTCTACCCACTTATTAAAAGTTTTTATATTTTTATCTTTCTTGGGAAAGAGGAAAAACGATACTTTTGGGTGACTTATTTGCGTTCTATTGAAGCCGAATACGCAACAACCGTTCGGCATCTTGTTTGTTTACTTGTCGTCGGCGATTATCGTGTCAAAGTGCAATTTGATTGACCAATCACAAATCACTTACAGTCGGGAATATAACGCGGTTGTTTCAAATTATTTGAACGATCGCAGTGGGTTTAGAATGCGTATGAAAACAAAGATGGCGTATCGACATATCGGCCATTTTTCGGAGAAATTACTTTACAAATGTTTTTATTAATTTCTCAAATTCAACAAATTGTTCAAGGTTAGTATTTTGTGACTGGTTTATTGACTACCCAAGGAT
>NW_022739499.1:16360-18114 GCF_011630105.1 Anneissia japonica
CCGGAAATGAGCTTTCCCGACTTCTGAGGAGTTTTTAATGACCTTTAAGTTCTTCAAAATTCAAGGTTTTCTCCTCTTGAAAAAGATCTGGTAATTTTATCTCATTCTTTAGGCCATTATATAGAGAAAAAAAATCAAAGACATAAGCAATAAATTATTATATTCCAACAATAGAACGCACTTTCGTACATACATTATTACGACATTGAACCAAAAACAGTTTGTATAATTTTTGTATAATTTTATTTAATTGAAGGCTATTTGGGCTAAGCATAGTTTTTCTGATTTGCCAACCTATATGCCTAGGTAGGTTCAGGCGCGGATCCAGCGGGGGGCCACGGGGGCCCGTTCCCCCACCCCTGTCAGTCACGCCGAAAAATTAAAAAAAATTTAAAAGAGTTAAAGGGAAGAAAGAAAGAGGGAAAAAAGGAAGTGTACTCATGAGTTCAGTGACGGATCCAGCAGAGGGCGAAAGGAGAGCTCGATTATTTTACCACTCACTAATTTTGAATTTTCTATTGATTGTCAACGAACACAACACTATTATCCCCGACGCATCAATCAGGATGTAAAAAGGCCAAAAGGCGGAGTTTTTTTTAGCCGGAATGTAGTACCCAGCTATAGAACAGCTATCCATGCTCAGCATGGAGTAACGCCTACACGTTCTCGTGCTAAAATCCGCAGGCCATCGACCCTTTATATAATGATTTTGATAAACACTCATAATTCTCTGTAATATCTACTAAACATTTAACGAATGAACTTCCTTGTGTTGTGGTCATATTAGACTGTTATATTTTTAAAGAAGACCATTCAGCAAACAACATAAAACAAAATTTCCACGTCGGTGCATGCATAAAACGTATAATTTCCTGAAATTTGGATATAGAGCGGACTTCCTTATGATTTAGGCCTAAGGAAATATAAATGTATACGGGTCTGAACTTTGTAGGTGACAAAGTGTTCTTCCTTATGTTGTGGTCATATTAGAATATAATATCACTAAAGACGAAAAGGTATTGAATGTAAATTGGTTAAGAAGTTGATTGACACAAATGGAAGATACATATTTCTAAACTTAATAATACATGGAAAACATTTTTTAATTATCAATATATACGCTCCGAACGAGAGTAAAATTAGTAGAAGTAATGACACTTGAGGTCATTAATTATTCATGAATGATTACATAATAATTTCATAATTATGTGGGTATGAATTTTTTATAGTGTTGATATATTAATTTGCATATTTTGCTGGTATATTAATTTGCATATGCTGGTATATTAATTTGAATATGCTGGTATATTAATTTGCATATGTTGGTATATTAATTTATATATGGTTGTTTATTAATTTCCATAATGTTGAAATATTAATTTGCATAATGAGGGTGTGTAAATAATAACGATATTGATAAAATTAATATTAATTTCCATAATGTTGATATATTAATTTGCATAATGCGGGTGTGTAAATAATAATGAGAATATTGGGTATTGCTGAGCCTCCTATCTAAGTAGTTCTGAAAAGAACTGTTTTTGTTGAGAATGTCTCAACGCTAAATAATAATAATAATAATATGAACTTAGATTACACAAATAGTAATGTAAAAAACCTGTGATAAATTGTATTCAACTTAGCTGAAAATGTGTAAATGAAAATACAAATCTAAATTTCTAACTTATATTCAGTAGGTCTAGTTTAGTTAGGGAGAAAAAACAAACAATAAGATTCGTTGAATAATAATAATA
>NW_022739500.1:0-537 GCF_011630105.1 Anneissia japonica
TGCAACCTGCAGGAGAACTCTATATATAACAATATTAATAATAATAATAATAATAATAACAATAATAATAATAATAATAATAATATTGATGATGATGATGATGATGATGATGACGGTGTCGGCGTTGAATACAATTTAAAGTTATTTAAAGAAAACACTCTCTCGCGGAAATGTGTATTTTACCTGCTAAATGTACCTTTAAATACCTTTCAGGGGGTGGAATAGAGCTCATACGGTCTCCCAATACCTATCTAACACTAACATGGAACAATAATGTGCATTAAATACAACGTAAAACGATTTAAAGGAAAAAGCACTCTCTCGCGGAAATTATGTTATCACAACACACAGCACCTTTAAATATACTCACAGGCTACAGTAAACGTTTGAACTGGTCACCTGGTACTTACCTAACCTAATTTGGATTAAATTTAGTGCGTTGAATACAATTTAAAGTTATTTAAAGAAAACACTCTCGCGGAAATGTGTGTTTCACCTGCTAAATGTACCTTTAAATACCTTACAGGGGGTGGAATA
>NW_022739501.1:0-742 GCF_011630105.1 Anneissia japonica
CTGTTGATCAAATGGGCGTTGTAAACTTGCTCTGGCTGCTAACCGCTTTATTGTCCCCCCAACACTATCAGATGGTCCCTTTCCATGCGAGGTGGCAAAGAAGTGCCATTCAGCTTGAACACCAAAGTCTTCTTCATGGAGGCACAAATTTAAAAAGTTTTTTTCTATTTTTATACTGTGCAGCACAGCCGTCAGAAAAATAGCATATTTTCTTAACATGTCCAAGTGTGTCTTATTACATTTTGATGGATTGTACATACACAAGGTTCCTATTTTGAAATTCAAAGAAATATCCACCTGGAAAATCCCAAGGAATTTCCACCTGAGAATTTTCAAGTGATGCAAGTTTAATTTTCTCATACCTACATATAAAACTAAGCAGTATGGTGTACTATTGGTTTTCCTATATAGGTACAATACTGTGTTATTATACGGAAAATGCAATTTCGAATTGACAAGTATACAATATACTTGCTCATTGTTCAGGAACTTTTGGAGCGCCCATCACCAAACTTATAGGGAAGCTTCTTTACATCATTAGGTATCTCTAACATGAATTTCAAAACAAAAAAAAAGATATATATTTTTTTTATTACTTTGAACTTTACAACCTGTCATAACTTTTTTATATTTGAATTGAGGACTTAGCATTTATTAATAAAGTTATAGAGCTACACAATAGCTTTAAAATGACACCAAAATCAGCTCTGTAGGTGCCACGCTTTTCGAGATATGGTCGGTT
>NW_022739502.1:0-548 GCF_011630105.1 Anneissia japonica
TCTTTATTGTAATTAATTTATTTGCATCGTACCAAATATAAAATATAATTGAAAATGAGACTTAAAAAAAATAATAAATACAAAATTTAATTGCAGGCCAAAATTCAGAGACTGATATTTTCTTAGTTTGTTCTATGCTTTTCCATGGTAACGTCGAGTCGTTATCACTGGGCGCCGTACAAAGGGTACGGCTATGCATAACGGCCCACAGCAATGACCCCTAATTGTCAATTCCATAGCAGCAGAACCGTGGGATTGTTCCTATAAATAGTTCTAGAAGAAGCAGGTACTGGCATTAAATTGCGTTTATCCTGTCACTACGAATGTATTCCTCCATGCTCATGGCAACAACATGAGTTTGGCCTGGTTTACACTGGGCGGCGTAAAAAGGGTTAGCTGCATAACTCGGCAGGCAGCAAGATCAATGACACGTACACTTTGATTCAGTCTGTATTTCCATAGCAGCAGAGCGTGGGAATGTTCATATGAATAGTTCTAGAAAAAGCAATATGCTGGCATTAAATTGCGTTTATCCCGTCAATATTCAT
>NW_022739503.1:0-675 GCF_011630105.1 Anneissia japonica
GTAAGATATGCCTTGGCTTATGCCCCTATATAGCCAGAGAGTTAACTAGCGATCCAACGCTAGTTTAAGAAACTAGGCTAGCATACGCTTAAACAAGAAGGCCTACGTATCTAGACCTAGGCCCAGGGAATGCAATGGTTTTGGCCCCGAATTAGGCCTAGCACAGTAGTATTATAGTTGGGGAATTCAACAACAGTTATACACAAGTATAAATTACTTACTTTTACTTCACTGTGACTTGGCAAATTTTCTTAGGCCTATGAATCTTCCTTCCTTTACACTCGCTACAAGGCGACGGCACTAGAATGGGAGCTTCGTTTGTGAATTCAAAACTTGAAACGGGACACCGGAACTGCCAAGACAGCTAGTTCATTGGCTCATGGAGGTATAATGATTGGCTTAAGTCCGATGGTCCGATCATCGCTAGCTAGCTTCATTCAAACTGGTATTTCTACTGAGCATGCACACACACTTATTAAGTAAAAAGTACCGCAATGGAGCATTCATGTCATAACTGTAGCTACGTATAACGTCTTAAAAATAAAGTATAATTAACAGTTGGTCAAAGGGGAATCCAGGGCATAATTATCTGCCCAGGTATGTGGCATATATGTGGGGCCCATGTAGAATGAACATAAGAATGGCCATGCATTTTCCCAGATATTTGGCACATGG
>NW_022739504.1:0-313 GCF_011630105.1 Anneissia japonica
AATAATAATAATAATAATAATAATAATAACAACAACAACAACATACAATCCTCATTTGCCGGTTAGTAATTTACCATACCCACCCCACCCCACTCCCCATATAGAAAACAATACGACATAGGGCTTATCTTATTTATAATATAGGCCACATACGTGTGTTTGAAACTAAATATAATCATTTTCATCAATATTTTTGTGTTTTTAATTCTAATTTCGTCGGAATTGATGAAAACTCCCTAAAATGTGCAATTTATAGAGGAAATTGGCCTACCGTAACAAGAAATGCGCGAAAAGAATTTGAGAATTTTAGGCA
>NW_022739504.1:354-646 GCF_011630105.1 Anneissia japonica
GGTATTTTCCCCTTGTCCCCCGGTGTTTTTAATTCTAATTTCGTTGGAATTGATCGAAACTCCCTAAAATGTGCAATTTTTAGAGGGAATTGGGCCATGTTAACAAGAAACGCGCGCGAAATTTGAGGTTTTTAGGCACTTTCAAGTGATGAAAGGGCATTTATAAAGGGGTGGGGAAGATTTTTCAAAGATAGATATTTTCCCCTTGTCCCCCAGTTGTTACGCCACCGGGCAGCATAGATCAAAGGAGTTATGACAGTTTTTGAAGTGGAGAAGGGGTTGCAGGGTGTTG
>NW_022739505.1:0-1099 GCF_011630105.1 Anneissia japonica
CTTGACAAAAACGACCTTCTCATCCATATAGGCCTAGAGGCTTACTATAAATATCATTGATAATCTGTATCGACTAAAGCCCGTGTTCTAAGTTCAAGAACAAGTTCGCGTCACTCCATGACTGAGAATTAATTATGCGTCTGTTTTCAGATGATGGTTCATTGTGTCCCAGACTCCTGGCTTTCCATACCACACTACAGTAATTGTAAGCAGAGTGTAGAACTGCAATCCTCTTTGTTGTAAGCTGATTTGTCGACAACAAAATTACATATTTAACATTTTGTAAACAAAAAATACATTATTACAAAATACAGAAAATGTTTTGTGACAAAACTAATTTTTGTCTAGAAAAAATTATTTTGTTGATGGGGAATGTGGGGAGAAGGGGAGGATATAATGGTAACAAAATTTATTATCGAAAGGTCCACTGATTAATCTCAAATAAGAAATTATAATACATACTTCACCCCATCGTGTTGGGATACTATATTTCTTCGACATTAATTATGTCATGATTAGGAATGATATCTGATGATTCCTTGTGATGACGTAATTAATGTCGAAATACCGAACACCAACGTCATGGGGATGGCGTGTATTTCAATACTTGGATTACAGTATGTATTATACTTTCTTAAATTATGTAATTTCAATAGGCTATATTGAGTTTTGTGTACATCTTATTTTATTGACAAAATGACGCATGTCCAAGCGACAACGTATTTGGAGACTGTGTGTGTGTTACAGGGTATTCGGCCTCCTACGTACCATTCTGAACAGGCCACACTTACAAAAGAGTATAGGCTAGACCTAATCCACCATATTAAAAATTTCCTTTGCATGATAATTAGGCCTACATTATATTATCTTTATTTTAAACTGCAAGATGTAGGCTTAAACTTTTTATGTTTTATTTAAGCACTCAGGTGCGGCACCAGGAATTCCCCGACGAGGGGTCCAAGCTCCCAGACAAGGGGGTCCAAGTTCCCCGACGAGGGGTCCACATCCCCAACCCCTCCAGTCAAGGAAAAATTGTGTTTGGTTATGGGTATTTTTTATTTATTAGAAAACCATGCATGTTAAGAGGACCCTGTCGAGG
>NW_022739506.1:0-619 GCF_011630105.1 Anneissia japonica
TAGGGGGCCTATATGTATTTTCTGATTGCTTTAGTATTTGTTTCAATTGTATTGCTTGAAAAAGTTACCGTCATTTTCACTTTTCTATTGGTGCTATGCTGACCGCCCACCGCGTAGAGGCTGCATTTTTACACCTCTAGCGACTTCGTTGGCTTTAAATTGCCATTTCGGCTGTTCACCAATCAAATATCCTGTTGTTCATTCCCCTCCCCCAGTGGTGATGAAGAGGATAATGATGAAAATGATGATGGTAATGATGATGATAATAATGAGTGATGATGGTAATGATGATTATGATTATGGTGATTAAGATAAGAATGATGGTGAGGAGGATGAGGATGATGCGGCTGATGAGGAGAAGGAAGATGATGAGGTAGATGATGATTAATGATGGATGATGATGAGGAAGAAAATGATGCTGATAAGGATGGTGAGGATAATGATGATAATAAGGAGAAGGATTAGGATGATGAGTTTGATGATGATGAAAATAAGGATGATGATGATTATGATTGATGAAATGGTCGTTGATAAGGGTGATCGTGATAATGATTAGGATGATTGATGAGAATGATGTTGATGAGGTTAATGATGACGAATGATGAGAAACATCCCATCT
>NW_022739507.1:0-749 GCF_011630105.1 Anneissia japonica
TGTAGCTTTGGTTGCTTAACATTGGTTGCAACTTTTCGATACTCTCTTGAAAAATCTGTGATTGCCGCCTCTGGGTCAAAAAAAAAATGCACATATAATTTGGAAAACACTTTAACAAAAAGCTAGTTATTATTTTTTTTGAATGCAAAATATGAATTTGTTTCTTACCATATTCTCTCAGTTCAGTTGGATTAACAGGTCGTGTGTGGTTTATTAACGTGTGTACCTTAGCAAATGTTTCAAAAACTGGTGTGTGCTTCTTTTTTATTTTTTCTAAAGGTGTGTTTAGAATTTTTGCTGAGCTGATCGGGCATTCTTCTAGCTCATTTTTAAGGGCAGAGTTCATACCAGTCATCAATTTGTCAATGATGTTAATCTAAAAAATAAAAAAAAAAATAATGAAACAAAAAATATTTGTTTTCAATTACAAAAATAATGTAGTTATTGATACGGTACAGTACTTACCTTGCAGGCTTTGTGAACATGATTTCCAACAAAGCTTTTCCCATGATATTGTTGTCTTGGTATTTTATTAGCATGCAAAACATCATCCATACTTGTTGCCAAGGGGCCACTTGCGAATTTCAGCTCTTGATCTATATGATTTTCCTGGATTTGTTAAAAAAGGGGATGAAAAAAATACTAAAAGTTTACAAACAATATAATAGAGGGATGCCATTATTTTCATTATTATTATTATTATTGTTATTATTATTATTAATATTAAATAATAAGAAAACAATTTCTTG
>NW_022739508.1:0-602 GCF_011630105.1 Anneissia japonica
CATTCTGGGCTATCATTTTTTTCTTTTTCTCTCTTTTTTTCTTTTTTTCCCTCTTTTTTTTACCTCCAAAAAAAGGGGGGGGGTCCGGGCCGCCCCCCCACCCTAAATCCGCCCCTGCTGCCACAAACCATTAGATATTCTAAAATACGGCTTACTACTGTGTGTTCCACCCTGTTTATTCCAGTGATGATCATTAATTTATGGATTCTCAGTCATTTTCTACGCGAATGCGAGTCATCATACAGAAAAACTGTAAGAGGCTGTACATATGCTTATTAACTGCTTTAAAATACCAAGCATAGTCGATAACAGCTGGCTGTTAATGGTTAGAATGGATATATCTTAATAATATGAAATATATAACACGCATAGTAACATGCATATATTTGTAAACAGGACATACATAATTAGAGAGTACTAATAGCTGCTTTAATTGTCAAATGAAAGAAAAATACAGTACTTACCAACATTTCCTATCATTGCGGAGACTGAATTTTTCCCCATTGTGTGCATGAGATGTCTTTTGGTTTGCACTACCAACAGCCACTATCAATGTACATTAACATAATACGAAATTGAATAATTATGTTAATAAATCCATA
>NW_022739509.1:0-917 GCF_011630105.1 Anneissia japonica
ACCAAAACAAACATGGCCAATTGGTTTAGCAACAACTCTGCATTAATATAATTTAGATTAAATTTAAAAAATTAAAAATTTTAACATTTACGCACATGAAGTCAAAAAATAATTATAGGCTAACTGAATTTAAAAACTGGATGAAAACATTTTTTTTTTTTTTAAAACCTTGATTATGCATGATGTATCATTGGGGTAACTATGTAGCCTTTTTGTTTTGTTGAGTATTTACCAGTTTTCTATTCGAAAGGTCTTCTTCATTAAGTAGGATATTACCACTGCTCAAGTGGGCGTGGTTTAATGAAGAACGACCAGTCGAATACGGCCATTATGACTTGCAAGTCTTCCATTTTGTTATGAACGCAGCGTGGATTTGTTACCAAACAGGAAGGTAGCTGTAGATTTTCTTATGGATGCTGCAACAGCTTCAAGCAAGGCTATTCGATACTAGTCAAAGTTCTTCATATATTCTGTCTCTATTTCATGGAGTACAAATAAAGAATTGGATGTGGAGGCTGCCTTAATTACATGATCTCCGCAACTTGCCAGGAACTGAGTTTCAGTCAGAGAAAAGTGAGCTGCAAAACAATGGGAAAAACCAAGTAAATAATATAATTAATGCTAACTCTAAAACACAATTTAGAATATGAGTATGGTAACTCTGAAAGATGACAGACTTGAGGCCGTAATTGACTCTACGTTTCGTTCTTTATTAGAACATTGTCCAGAATGAATAATCTAAGTCCAAAATGGTGATGTTTAAAGGTTCGAGCTGTTAAGCTTTCTCGAATAGTAGCATACATGAACACACTGAGAGTTGTGAAGGTTTTAACTTGGACTTCATGACATCAAATGACTGCCGAAATTGCTTCTAAACAATCTCTTATAGAGTCCTTATTATTTGAAAATACTGATAT
>NW_022739510.1:0-1423 GCF_011630105.1 Anneissia japonica
AAGGACTTTTAAATGAAGTTTATGTATATATACTAATATTTTGCGAATCTTGGGTTTTTAAAAGCGAACTTGGGATTTTTTAGACCCAATCTTGAATTTTGATTTTTCCTAGTGGTCACGCTGCATTTAGAGACAGAATTATACCCCGACGACATCAAAGTAAGTACAGTAGGACGTAGGCCATAGGCCTATATTTAAAAAAAAAAATACATTTTGTTAATTATTATTGGTTGGCCTAGGACCTAGGCAGGCAGGCCAGCTTTGTCGTCGAAAGTCCTGGGATTCGACGATGACGTCAGTGCACATGTTTACAAACGCCATTGATTGGAATGAAAATAGACGCGCTGAATTTCTTTTATTTTATGAAAGATAGTATTTATCGAACATTTATCTATATAAAAACATGATTAATATTGTAGAAATTGTATTTCTAAAGATTCATATATAATTCATATTTCATTTAGTAGACAATACATATTCAGTAAGATACTAAAAACGATTATTAATTCTGAAATGTGCATCAAATCTCAGCTATTATTAATCAGTATGTATTAGGTTAAAGTCTTAAAACAATAATTTCGAAGTAGGCCTAGTAAACAAATAATTGTAATTAAAGTTTAGGTTCCCATGACGTCAGATGACGTATTCAATATGATGCTATATTTTGGAATCTGACTTAATTTAACGATGGCTCTGTCAGTTGTAGTAATGACAATAATTGTGATTTTTTAGCCATGTAGTAAAAATAGTACAAGATGAGAGTCAAGAAGAAGTTCAGCTTCTACTTTATTTTGTAACAGGCAACTCTATTTTTTTACATAGGCCTACAGGAAGATTCATTATTTTAAGTTAATACAAGACAAAACCTCTTAAATGTTTTATATATTATAATAATAAGTACATAATTCTTTGTAAATTACTTTGTAGGCCTATAAATCTTGTTTTGTTTTATAATAATAAATGTGTTGAGTATATTGATATTGGTTGTGCGATGAGGTTTTTTTTTGTCTTTCCGTGTGATTAAAACATGCCAATTATCAGGAAATATTTTCCAATTTTATTATATTACCACCTTACCACCTTTTATTACATAGATCTTTTTCAAAACATAACTGCTTTTATAACATTATATAGACCCATTAAACACAAAAACTGCTCTGGCTTCGGGGTCCTTAGGCAATCCTCTGGACCCCACACCAAGAGAACCCCCCCTTGAAATGACCTGGCTACGGGCCTGGACATGGTCAGATACCGTAGTCATTTAAGGTCATTCAAATTCATTTTTCTGTTAAATACGTAGAATATCTTAATAATTTGTAAGTGGTCGTGTTTTACAGCAAAATCATACATAAGCTAATAAAAATCAATTTTTGATAGGAACTATTTAATCAGAGGTCATTATGACAGCCATTTTAGGTCAGGG
>NW_022739511.1:0-589 GCF_011630105.1 Anneissia japonica
TGCTCTGGAGTGTTTGTTTTGACATCTTGCCGTGTGAATTGTGACAGGTACCGCTGAAACCAGAAAAAGAGTGGCTCTTCAGCCAATATACGATCATCTTGGACCAGAAAGAGCAGTGACACTACCAGGCTTCTATGCTATCACCGGTTGTGATAAAAATTTTCAGGCCCGTAGCCAGGTTCTTTCAAGGGTTTTCTGGGCGTGAGGTCCACGGTCAAAGCCCCGGTGGGGTCGGCGAAACCTCCAAAGCAAGGGGATTGGGATTTTTGTGCTTTATGGGTCTAAATAATGCTATAAAAGCAGATATGTTTGAAAAGGTCTTTGTCTGGGTGGGTCTGCAGTGCACCAGGTGGGTTGGAGGATTTATTTGGGAAATCTGAAGAGGGGGGTTCACCAGAAATGAGGGAGGTTTGCTAGAAAAGGAGGGTTCCCCCCCCCCCTGGATACGAGCATGATTATTACAGGGCATATAAATGGTGTTGGAAAACAACAGCCCTTAAGATGTTTATGAAATCACCACCTCATGTTTACATGCTTTGGCCAGGCTTGGGATCATTTAATGTGAGAATGTGATGCAAGGAGTTTTTGT
>NW_022739512.1:0-775 GCF_011630105.1 Anneissia japonica
GTTTTCCAACAGGTAGTCTGGTAGTGATTTGGGCGGGTCTCGAAAAGTTAGAGGAGCTGCTAGAAGAAAATGACGACGATGGTAGTGGCGATTGGGAATTTGAAGTAGATGATGAAAGTGATGATGATGATGATAATGATGATGATGATGATGATGATGATGATGATGATGATGATGATGATGATGATGATGATGAAAGTGAAGATGTTGATGAGGATGATGTAGAAGATGGTAATGGTGTTACTGGAGGTGATTGTAATGATACTGAAGTTGCTGATGATGATGAAGAAGTTGCTACGATAGATGATGATGAAGTAATCTTCACTTTTTGATCAGCATTCTTCAGTTCCAAACTTTCTTCAAAGCTATAAGAAAATGCTTTAGTTATACAACAAGTTGATAATATAATAGAGGTAGTCTCTTTCCAGTTACAAGTTGGTTGGGAGTTGGTGTAACATCGGGTTGAGTTCTGGTATTATTTTCAGCTATTTTATCGACTTTTGCCGTCTGTCGATTATTATCTGCAGCATTTGTTGTTTCGTTGTTTCCTCGAATGCATAGCAAACGAATGACTGCTTGCCACACACGATTTAAAAACGATCGTCGCCTGGTTGGTTGTTGTTGCTGCGACTCTGTATCTTGTCCAGATCTGTTTCAATGAAAAAATGTTGTCAATATACAGTAATATATATAAAAGCAATAATGAAAAATACAGCAACAATAATAATAATTAAATACTGTATAATAATAATGATGATGATAGCAATAGTATAAT
>NW_022739513.1:0-1132 GCF_011630105.1 Anneissia japonica
CTAGAACCCAGTATTGTGTATAATTAGTTACTTAATTGTAATGTATACATTATTTATGAATTTCAAATACTGTATTACTTTAATACCTCCTTATTTTGTTAAGGAATTGTCTAACGAATATAATGTTATAGGTCCATGGTTATACTTTCAAACATGTGTATCTTTTTAATCAGAGCCATTGTAAATAGTGTATACGCTGCGCCCGTAATGGTAAAAACGTTAATTAAATGAGAATTACTTGTTCTGTATTCCCTTTGAAGTATTTGTTTTTAAAAAAATACATTTTAAATTTCTGTTGCTGACAGACCTATTTCATTTTTATATTCATTGCCTGTCTACGTAACATTTTTGATAAGGCCTATAATAATTAAATTCAGAATTCAATTTGTTCATTTATTATAGACAATATGTTGTACTTGTCTCAGATGGACCACAAGGCGTGTACTAGCGTCACATTGTCGATTTCTATCTGAAAGATTGAATAATATTGGTCAAAACCCTGTATTGATATGCTGTGTATGATTTGTTTGTATGTGTCCCCTCGGGGGCAAAGGCACTATGTTGTCGTCTGACAGATAAAGATGACTGAAAGGGTAAATCCTGTAGAGGTGCATGATGGGCCATATGTCATCTTAAGTACCTTATTACTGTACAAAAAGGCAAAAAAAAATTTAAAAAAATACATTTCCTGATAACCGAATCCTATGTGGATAAGTATTAGTAAACATACACACACGCTCCCGCTGGGAGCCTATTTTTGTGTCTTTGCCCCCCGAGGGGGGAATAGATGTGAATGATGGGCCATGTGTCATCTTAAATACACCACACATTTCCTGATAACCGAATCCCATGTGGATACTTTAGTAACCATAATACAGTGAATAGGTCACACACGCGTTCCCGCTGGGAGCCTATTTGTGAAAATGTCGGTGTTGAGCTAATTTAATGCACATAGATTAGACTCCTGGTAGCCTCGGCGTTCCCAGTACGGCCCCAACAATGATTAATTAGGTTGAGAAATATAACTTTTGAGAAAAATGTATTGTTCCAATCGGGATTCGAACCGAATTCCATCCGATATTCTTAAGGCCAACATTAGGTTTCATTGGTTTTTTAAAAAGATATATAAAAG
>NW_022739514.1:0-1202 GCF_011630105.1 Anneissia japonica
AAGTGGATTTATTGAAGGGGAAAGCATTTCCCCCGATAAACCAATACAAGAAATATAAAGTAGAAGGGAGGAAGAAGACCCATTTTTGGACGTCACTTTTTAAAGATTAGGTCGATATGCTCGTAATAGATTTCAATGAAACAAAAATAATTGAGACAGCGGAAATTGAAACCCAACGGAAATGATAAAACTATGTATTTTTTTTTACTTGGCCTTAAGCTTTGCACGCACTGCGTCAACTGATGCACTGGCGGTCGGCTGACGAATCCGTCTGCTTGGCAAGTTGAGGAGGGGAAGGGTGTTGGTGGCCCTTCCTCGCGCACCTATCAAGCATATAATTGGCGGAAAAAGACAAACGAGGATGATGTGCCTTATTCAACGAGCCCTACAACCGCTGCACCAACACGCTCTCACAAAATAGGCCTACATTCTGAAGTCCCGTCCAAAGACTATTAAATTTTATTTTACAAAAGCATGTGACAAAACAAAACGAGCGCGTATTGGTTGTCAAGCAATTTTGTATTCTTTACCACACAAAAAGTCCTTAACAACAACAGCGCGTATTTTGACGCGCTTTCTTGATTTCACTAACTAACATAATCTACTTTGATTGTGTTAGTTCGTGATGTGAGCAACGAAATATGGTCATGACCATAATTATATAGGCACATCATGTCTATGTATGTGCATACAACAGTGATAACCTTGACAGAGATTTTGTGCTAATTTGTAGGCTATAAATTCAACCAGGGTTGGGTGGCTGATCTAATTCTATTTAAACTTTATATAATTAACATTTTGTACTCAGCACTCACGCAGTAGTAAATTAACGTCGATGACATACGGTCGTGAGATTACCACTTAAGCAAATTAATGCAATTTTTATTGAATCGATAATGATTTAGCCCAGCGGCAAAACAAAGGGAAAAATATGCCACTTTTATTATTAATCATGAAGATTAATGTGTATAATTTATGTATATAGTTTGTAATGTGCGATTCTCTTACATATCATATCATATATATATATATATATATATATACATATATATATATATTGTAATATCTGTAAATTCATATATATATATATATATATACAGGTTACAGTATATATAAAATAATAATACAGTATATATATATATATAAATATGTATAATTACCTATAATATAATAAAGAAAAGAGGTGATTTATGCATTATTTA
>NW_022739515.1:0-1250 GCF_011630105.1 Anneissia japonica
ATGGTAAAATTTGAATAGACATGTTGCACGAACAATGCAATTTAATGGTAGAAAGTCTGGAAATCAACTTTTTGATACTGTTTTCCTGTACAAAAAACACCATGGATAACCCATACAAATTCGAAAATTTCGACCTGTTTATTGTTGGATCCTTCAGGTGAAAGTAAATGGAGCAGTACACCGAGAAACGCCAAGATTTTTTCAAGAGTGTACTGTACTGTGTTGTTTAACGTCAGTATTGACCATAATTGCCTAGGGGATGAGGTTTCGAGTAAAATTATAACTTAAATACCACCCGCCAGCTTCACTTTTTCATTGAGCTATGGTGATATCTTAATACAAATTTATGAGGTTGATACTTTACTTGCCAATTGAAAGACGCATTCTAATATATTTGCATACAAACAAACATGGGCTAATGGTTGCGAAATTAATTCTTGTGTCTCCTCAGAAATTAATAATTTATCTAAAATAATATATTTAATTAAACGAGCATATTTATTTGAGATAGTAGGCGAGTGAACAGATCGCAACAATTTTGTTTTATTCATGATTTAATTTGATTTTTTTCTGGTTTTTTTTTTTTGTTTTTTTTTTTGTTTAGGTAGTGTTAAATGATATAATTAGAAAATTTGGGAAGAAAGTTTCAAACTAGAAGTTGCCAGACTTGCATAAATGCGGCAAATCAACTTCCGCCATTATGTCAAAATTGTTGGTCTTCAATACATCGGTAGCTAGGCATTTTATTATGACTATATTAGTGCTTTAATCCCTTGAAAATATGATTAGCAAATTATATGTGGATTAACATAGGCCTACGGTATAATTACGTTATTATATGTAAATTAGCTTCGGTCATTACAACAACGAAGTCAGGTCCGTAGCCAGGTCATTTCAAGGGGGGGTTCTCTGGGCGTGGGGTCCAGAGGTGGCACCAGGATTTGCCCGGGGGGGGGCGCTGCCCCGACGAGGGGCCAGAATGCCCCCACGAAAGCAAAGTGGGCGTGGTCGAGCTTCAATTAATAGGTTCCAAAAGTGGTCCTGGGGGTGAAGTCCCCGAAAATTTTGACAATTCAGGGGTTTCAAAGGCTTATTAAATCGATATTAGAGTCGGCCCCCTCCCCCGCTGTCGCCACCCCTGGTGGGGTTCAGGTGCCTGGGGCCACGGTGGGGTCGGGGGCGAACCCCCGGAAGCCAGAGCACTTTTTGTGTTTAATGGGTCTATAATAATGTTATAAAAGCAGTTTGGC
>NW_022739516.1:0-703 GCF_011630105.1 Anneissia japonica
AATCAATTAGTTGTAAACTAATTCAAAAGTTCATTCATTCGACGGGTGCCGACGGGTGCATGTCGAAGGGTGCTGCTAATTTGTATTGTGTCAAACCTCGGATCTAAGTGTGAGTACTTAAAATTAATCTCATCAGGCTTAAGCTTGTTGACATGGATCTGTATAAAGCTGGTCCAGTCAAATTTCTGGCATTTCAAGGACCTTTTCACCTTCAAAATCCCCCTTTTCTGACTGTAAAGCTTCCAGTCTTTGATGTCAGAAGAATGTATACTTGAATCATGCTGTAAGGATCAGGTGCAATTTCTGATATACGCTCCATGGCCCTCTCTATAATAATAATAATAATAATAATAATAATAATTATTATTATTATTATTATTATTTTTATGTTTTCAACGTATTATGACCGTTGAAAAGGAAGTACCAACAGTGCAACACTTCGATCATCGAGCTCATTGAATTATATTTCAAGTTGTTGACGTGTTACTTAGGAAAATATTAAGAAGACTATATGTTTTGTTTCAACATTATCAAACAAATAAAATTCAAGTTAACAAAATAAGGAGGGATGTAATATCCTTAAGAAGTGTTGACCCTATGTCAACTACATCATCTAGTACACTCTAGGCAAACGAACTCAATGGCTGAATAAAGCACGATGTGCAAGAAAGAGGACCTGGCGTATTTCCTCTATATTTAGTGT
>NW_022739517.1:0-562 GCF_011630105.1 Anneissia japonica
TTGTGACTTTGCCGATTTGTGTTTTTTACTATTAAACTATGATACATTGTGTTTGTAATACATAGCTGAAAAATTATACAGATACACGAGTGTCAGTAGTTGAATTGTATTCTATTAACGTCACATTCCTTAGAGAATAGGCATATACAATACAGTAATGCACTTTTACTTTAGTAAAACAAACAACTTGATTAATAATATCATGATACTATAAGTTTATATTTTACGGTTCTATTCGAAAATATACGATATACAGTATTTTATATTGTCAAAACAAACTTTCGTTACATTGGAGGTTTGCTTTGCATTGTATACTCTGGCAAAGGGACTTAAATATTATACATAAATATCAACAACCATAATATAAACATACATCTAGTACAATAAATGCAGTATGGTGAAAGACTATATATGATAAAATCAAGAGCACTAAACATAAACGATTTTTTGAGTCTTTGTTAATTACATGGGCGGCGGAACCGGGGGCCGGGGGCCCGGGCCCCCCCCCCCACTTTTTGGCGAAAAATATATAATGTCTGGAGAACTTTGTATGATCGGAAAT
>NW_022739518.1:0-23079 GCF_011630105.1 Anneissia japonica
CAGTGCCGATAGAAAACAGCAACTTTTTGGCATGCGGCAGTGCCGATAGAAAACGGCAGCTTTTTAGCACTGCGGCAGTGCCGATAGAAAACAGCAGCTTTTTTTGGCACTGCGGCAGTGCCGATAGCCACTACCCTCGCAACATGCAACTTTACAAGATGGAATAAACTACGTCTTGATAATACAAGTTGTTTTTTGAGTCATGAGAAAACATTTTAAAATTTAAACTCATGATTTGAGGGCAGGTTAATTATGAAATTAAATTACTTTGTATTAAAACCTTGTATTACCAGTAACTTCATTTAAAAATTCGAAAAAAAAAATATAGTACTATACTTTGAACTCTAAAAATACAAACATTTTTTAAGTCTACATTATAATACAAGTACAGTATAACAAATACTTTTGGTAAAATATGCATATAAAATAGTACAACAGTACTTCTTTTGTTTTGAATCTGAATTTCACCGTGCATCAAGTTGTCAAAACAAAAAATGCAATACTTTTTTTATTTAGCAAAATTATTACTAAATCAGTTTTGAAAGATTATTGTGTGAACTTTACAAGATGGAATAAACTACGTCTTGATAATGCAAGTTGTTTTTTGAGTCATGAGAAAACATTTTAAAATTTAAACTCATGATTTGAGGGCAGGTTAATTATGAAATTAAATTACTTTGTATTAAAACCTTGTATTAACAGTAACTTCATTTAATAATTCGAAAAAAATATATAGTACTATACTTTGAACTCTAAAAATACAAACATTTTTTAAGTCTACATTATAATACAAAGTACAGTATAACAAATACTTTTGGTAAAATATGCATATAAAATAGTACAATACAGTACTTCTTTTGTTTAGAATTTGAATTTCACAGTGCATCAAGTTGTCACAACAAAAAATGCAATATTTTTTTTATTTAGCAAAATTATTACTAAATCAGTTTTGGGAAAGATTATTGTGTGAACTACTTAAGCTAGAGATTGATTGTTCAACAATGAATTAAGATTTTGCCTTCATTTAAGCTTCCTGATATAATATGGACACTTCAAATATAAGAGCAATTATAAGGTGTATCTGTCGTAAAAAAGAAAAATCATGTTTCTTCTGTGGATCCACCCCTATATTTATAATCCAAGATTTTATATATTGAATATTAAGCATGCTTATTGTCAATATATTGCTTTTTAAACTTCTTATTTGAAATTACTCTACAGTAAAACTTAATTAAATATTTGTACAAAGTTAGCTATTTAAAGCCAGACTTCAAAGGAAAAAAATTTTTTGTCATGTTGTAGAACTGATTTTTCTAAGACAGAAAAATTGTTTGATGAAAAACTGGGGAACAGTGAATGAGATACAGATTTTTGAATATTTAAAAACTTTAAAAAAGGCGATTACATAATTTTTCCCCCAGTTTTTACGGTTTCCCAGTTTTTCGTCACACAACTTTTTTTCTGTCTTAGAAAAATCAGTTGTACATCATATCAAAAATTTGTTTGCCTCAGGAGCCTGAATTTAAGAGTAAATCATATTTCTGCAAGTTGCTCACAATTACTAGCAAAGCAGGGGTCACAAGCTGACAAAAGCCATTTCAGGGAGATCTGGTTAAATGAGATTAAATTACAACACATCTAATATTAAGTGATAACAGAGTATAAAACATTTAAATATGCATTTGCAGGAGATGGTTAGTTTCCAGGAGATTTTTTTTTTTTTGTGGGAGTGCAGAGGCTGTCTCAATTTCCAGGATATTTCCACAACTCAAACAAGACTCAGTGGGACCCCTGTATACAGTTATAGAGCAACTTTAATTGAATTATGGTATATTTGAATATCTTTGAAAATCATAAAATTTTATTTTCAATAAAACATCAATGGTAAAAATACAATTAGAGAAAACATAATATACAAAGGGAACAATATGTAGTTGTATCACCATAAGTAAAGATTGTGTAAAAAGATTCATTTTTATTAATACAACTCTAGTTGATATAATTATCTTATGATACTAATATTTCATTAATTACATTGCACTCTCCAATTTGAGACACCTCAAATTCAGGACCATTTTTTAAGAGAACCAAATTTGGACTTGTGATTTTTGGTGTCAACACAAGCCGCACAGGTCAGGGATAACTCCAAAATCAGCCATAGGAATGTACAAACTACTCTGTATACATGCTGTCAAAATTATTACTGTACTCTTACTGTGATAAGGGAATGCCACATAATTTCATACCACTTTAGTTAAATTTTATTAAATTCATATTGGCCCATGATTAATATCGGTAGAATTTGATTGAGCCTGGGAAGACCACAGCAAGACAACCTTTAAATGCTGAAATTCCATAAGAGCTGTCACAATTACAAGCAAATTCCTTAATAAATTCCAAATTTTTGTCAAACATTTTAACCCCAATATTCATTCCTAGGAAAACATTACATTGTTCGTCAATACAAACTGCAGAATCACATTTTAGGGAATTTACTAATGTTTTTGAATTCATATCAACTATTACAACATAGCAAATATTCTTCTGATTTGAGCGTTTTTGGTCTGATGATGATGTTACTGTCCTTTTATTATTACAGATGAACAGCTGTAGGTCTTTGTTAACATCAAGAAACCAAGGTGTAATTGTTCTTGGATTTGGAGTAGGAAGATTTACTATAGTGTCTATAAGCAATTGGTTCTCATAGTGATGTACACATTCACTTTTATTATCTGACACAAATACATGCACAGCACCTTGTTTGCATGTTGCAGCAATTCCTTGGGGGCTACCATCTTTAAAATTATCTTTGCCAAATTGGTCCTTTACATTAAATTTATGATCAAGAACAACTATTTCCCTTTCTGTAGTTTATGTTAGAAAAACATGACCATCATCAATGGAACACAAATTTGCAATCTTTTTATCCTCCCCAACTGAAAATAAACGGAGACCATTTAAGTCAAATGAAAAGATTGTATCTGTGAAGTTGCAAGCAAGAAGGTACTTCCCATTTGACGTAAAGCACACATCAAAAATAGGTCCACCTCTAAATTCCTTAGTATTCAGAGGAATAATTTTCTTCAATCCTTCATCAGATAAAATCTTTAAATTGATGGGTTTGGGAACCATTTCACCACACACAAATACAGAGAGTTTCCACAATCCTGTATTTGTAAACTTAAGTTCAAATGTAGGAAATTTTTGACCTGGGATTTTAGAAAATTCATAATTTGAATTGGATTTTAAATTTTCAAGGTCTTCTTGCAATTGAGCACAAACTTTTACAGGAGCACTCTCATGTTCTTCACTAACAGGTTTGTCTTGTGAATCTTTTAATACTACTTCTAATCTTATGGTTTCATTAATATTAAAGCATCTATTGTTTAGATCATGAAAATTCACAGAACATTTATCAGGATCTACAGGTTTATAATCAACATAATACTTGCATACATTGTCTTTAAATTTGCTTGAATCCTTTGAAATGTTTTTGTTGTTTATGTTAAAGTAGCCATGAACCTCTGGATACACTTCACAAAGACTTTTATCAACCTTCTCCAAGTTTAAGGAGTTACATGAAGGGAGTTGGTGCTCCAATGCATTTCTCATTTCTTCAATCTGTTGTGAATACACTTTCAAGCTTATGCCTATCTGGTCAAGCTTTTTGAGTTTATTACCTTTCATGTTTTCAAGATCATCAATTTGTGTACTTACACAAAGATCAATCTTATTTTTTAACTGTTCTCCAGTCTCCTTAATCATTCTGCAGCATTCTTCCGCTGATGACCTTATTTTCTTTTCCATTGCCTCAACTCTTTGTTGTCTTTTCTTTACTTCTATTGTCAGATTATTGATTTCAAGCGACCTCCCTGAAGAGGAATAATATGTACGCAAACAAAAAATATTATCAATGATATTGTTCTGTTGAAATTACATTTTGAGTACATTTTGTCTGATTTAACCTGATATATATCTATTTTTTCATGATATCAGGATGGCTCTTTACTCTCTGCTTGAAATCAACTATAAGGCCCCCCCCCCCCAAAAAAAAAAAAAATTGTGTTGGCCACGTTATGAGAAAATCCAAAAAATGAGTAGGTCGGTAGAAAAAAATTTTTTTTTTTTTACAACCAAATAAGTGTTTATGCCTAAAAAGTAGAAAATACACAAATAATACAACAATTCTGGATTCACCATCCAATTCTGGATACCATCTAGCAAAATAGGCTAGCCTCAGCCCTTTAAACTCGTCAAGGGTATTCCAACCTTATTTGCTTATAAAAAAAATATTGTTTGTTGTCAAAAAAAAAAAAAAAAACTAAAATGCCGACCATTAATTTCGTAAAATTTGGGTTGGGCGGGCGTGACCGACACAACAATTCTTTTTTTTTTTGGCCTAATGGAACAACTGTAATGCTGAAGAAGATATTATGCGAGAGTCACTTGTGCATGCATAAATTTATTCTAGAAATTGATAGCAGAGCAAAAATATAATATGTACCCTAAGGCTAAAAAAATCGTAAATGACATACACAAAGTTAATTGGGTGGAAGTGAGAAGCACATAATCTACAGGTATTTCATCTCCTATACATGTATGGTGGGTAGTGAGTAATGTAGAACTTTCTGAATTTAACATTAACATTTGTTTATTAAATACTTATAACCTTTGCTAGAATACGGAACATATGCAGTGGACCTGGATGTAACAGTGTTTTAAAATTACAATATTCAGGCCATAAGCCAGCATTTACTAAAGTGGGGTTGTGGACATCCTATGGTTCAGAAGGCCAAGGTTCTGAAATATTAATTATGCCAATGATCAATTAGCATATTCTCACATGTACCAAAAACCATAGACTCTGTCTTCTTATTACCATCTTGCATTCTGCCAAGTTTGAAACCAATCAGCTTTACCAAACTTTAGTTATCACGGTAACAAACGAACGATCTCGGTGTCATATCTCTAGATAATAACACCCGGGACAAGTTTGTAGATTGAATTTATTTGAAGGTCTGATGATCATGCAAAGGTTGCAAAGCAGCAATGAAAACAACATAAAAACACAGGTAAAAACAACATGAGAAGGCTAATCACTTACTTTTTCCTTTAGCATGTATTGGTTTTGTGCTTTCAGGTTCTGAATGCATCTGTTCAGTTGTTTTAGTTTGAGATGAGGAGTTCCTTTCCACTAAAATATTAGATTGAGTTAAATAAAAAATAAAAAAAGTTATTTGGACTAATAATTCAAAATTATTTAAAAATTACATATAACATGTGATGTGATAAATAACAAAATAAACTTCAAATATATAGAGGCCATGATTTTCAACATTTCAATAGTTATTGACTCATGCATAGAAGTAGTTTTATATATATATTTTTTAATTAATTTTTTATTAATCATTCTCTCACTCCTCGGTGATAACACATGCAATGTACAATAAATGTAGAAGCGTGGTTCATTGTAAATCACCCACGATTTCCTAGAAGATCCCCCTATTTTATTGTTGCCAATGTTTATCTCCCTTCCGGCTATGAATCTGTACATGGTAACACAGTTTTGAATCACTTGTATAATGGAGTTGACGTTGTTCGCACCTCGTACTCACAAGCCGGTATATTAATATGTGGAGATCTGAACAAACTAAACATTAATGGCCTATGCTCGGGAAATAAACTTAAGCAAATTGCATAATATGTCATTACGAAAAAAAAAACAATATAGTGAATACAAATGTACTAAATCCCGATACAAAAATAGCCCGATACCTTACATGGCACGAATTCTCAATTCATTGTGAGGTCCTGTGAGGGATGAACCCCCCAGTCTGAATAATCTGGATATTATATATAGCTCAGGAGTAAAGTGTGATGTAAAATTGTTTTTTACTCTTTGTATTTTTAGTGTTTTTTGACTGTGTCATATTTTTATATACTGTACATTTATTAGTCTTATCACAAATTTTATAGATTTTATTGTAATTACCCAATCTACAATTCAGCTGAATGCTGCCAAAGATTGTGTTTTCGATGTTTTTTATCTCAATAAAATATACCCAAATAATAATAATAATAATGTGGCGCAGCATGTAAAGGCCAACTCAGACAGTGTCGTACGAAGCAGCCCGATGCGAGTTGTTGTCGAGGCGGGTCCGAGTCAGTACAGTAAAGATTGTGGCGGGGGTTATGTGGCTTTATGAGACACGGGGCCTTTTTTGCGTCCTCCCGACTTTCATAATGGGATTTTATGCTCGTTTTTAATCATGCTTTTCATTGTATTCTACATGTTTTTAATGACAAAATGAATGATACGATATCTGTGGCGGATACAGGAATTTGAAAAAGAGGGTGCCTGGAGGGACTCGCACAGATGGAGCGTTTGTACCATATTAGCCCCAACAGCGTTGGGGCTGATGTCAAATTTATGATTATGCCACCTCTAAATGGCCGGAATTGGCACTCAGACATTTTTTTCCCACAAATATAGGGGACCCTGGCAGTTTCCCCCACTTTAATCAGTCACTGGATATAATATATGTCCTACAGTCGAGGTCAGACACGTTATGCTGTTATGTATCATTTGGGTCAGGGTGCTAGATCAAAGACCCTATAGTTTAGAGCTCCTAGGGGTCAACTATAAGGCCCAAAAAAAAAAAATTGTGTTGGCCACCTTATGAGAAAATCCAAAAAAATGAGTAGGTCGGTAGAAATTTTTTTTTTTTTTTACAACCAAAAAGTGTTAATGCCTAAAAAGTAGAAAATACACAAATAATACAACAATTCTGGATTCACCATCCAATTCTGGATACCATCCAGCAAAATAGGCTAGCATCAGCCCTTTAAACTCGTCAAGGGTATTCCAACCTTATTTGCTTATAAAAAAAATATTGTTTGTTGTCAAAAAAAAAAAAAAAACCCAAACTAAAATGCCGACCATTAATTTCGTAAAATTTGGGTCGGGCGGGCGTGACCGACAAAATAATTTTTTTTTTTGGCCTAATGGAACAACTGTAATGTAGGAAGATATTATGCGAGAGTCACTTGTGCATGCATAAATTTATTCTAGAAATTGATAGCAGAGCGAAAATATAATATGTACCCTAAGGCTAAAAAAATCGTAAATGACATACACAAAGTTAATTGGGTGGAAGTGAGAAGCACATAATCTACAGGTATTTCATCTCCTATACATGTATGGTTTCAAAAATATTGTTCAATGTTATATGATAAAGTATTCTGTGGTCATCTCAACATTAATGAAACAGTGTTTGCATTTAGATCACTACCAAAATATACCTACTGTATATATCTACTCTTGAATAACTATACCCTCAAATATCTCAATCATCAACCTCAGAAGTCACAAACTAGTACTGGATTCTTCCATTTATTCAGGCATTAATTGTAGAACTGGGTAGTGAGTAATGTAGAACTTTCTGAATTTAACATTAACATTTGTTTATTAAATACTTATAGCCTTTGCTAGAATACGGAACATATGCAGTGGACCTGGATGTAACAGTGTTTTAAAATTACAATATTCAGGCCATAAGCCAGCATTTACTAAAGTGGGGTTGTGGACATCCTATGGTTCAGAGGGCCAAGGTTCTGAAATATTAATTATGCCAATGATCAATTAGCATATTCTCACATGTACCAAAAACCACAGACTCTGTCTTCTTATTATCTTGCATTCTGCCAAGTTTGAAACCAATCAGACTTACCAAACTTTAATTATTGTGGTAACTAGCATAAATAACCTGATATAGTGAAATATCAATTATGTGAGTAATTAGCACATTCAAACAGGTACCCTCTGTCTTTTTATTACCATCTTGCATTCTGCCAAGTTTGAAACCAATCAGCTTTACCAAACTTTAGTTATCACGGTAACAAACAACACGATCTCGGTGTCATATCACTAGATAATAACACCCGGGACAAGTTTGTAGATTGAATATATTTGAACGTCTGATGATCATGCAAAGTTGCAAAGCAGCAATGACAACATAAAAACACAGGTAAAAACAACACGAGAAGGCTAATCACTTACTTTTTTCTTTAGCATGTATTGGTTTTGTGCTTTCAGGTTCTGAATGCATCTGTTCAGATGTTTTAGTTTGAGATGAGGAGTTCCTTTCCACTAAAATATTAGATTGAGTTAAATAAAAAAATAAAAAGTTATTTGGACTAATAATTCAAAATTATTTAAAAATTACATATAACATGTGATGTGATAAATAACAAAATAAACTTCAAATATATAGAGGCCATGATTTTCAACATTTCAATAGTTATTGACTCATGCATAGAAGTAGTTTTATATATATTTTTTTTAATTAATTTTTTATTAATCATTCTCTCACTCCTCGGTGATAACACATGCAATGTGGCGCAGCATGTAAAGGCCAACTCAGACAGTGTTGTACGAAGCAGCCCGATGCGACTTGTTGTCGAGGCGGGTCCGAGTCAGTACAGTAAAGATTGTGGCGGGGGTTCTGTGGCTTTATGAGACACGGGGCCTTTTTTGCGTCCTCCCGACTTTCATAATGGGATTTTATGCTCGTTTTTAATCATGCTTTTCATTGTACTCTACATTTTTTTAATGACAAAATGAATGATACGATATCTGTGGCGGATACAGGAATTTGAAAAAGAGGGTGCCTGGAGGGACTCGCACAGATGGAGCGTTTGTACCATTTTAGCCCCAACATCGTTGGGGCTGATGTCAAATTTATGATTATGCCACCTCTAAATGGCCGGAATTGGCACTCAGACATTTTTTTCCCACAAATATAGGGAGACCCTGGCAGTTTCCCCCACTTTAATCAGTCACTGGATATAATATATGTCTTACAGTCGAGGTCAGACACGTTATGCTGTTATGTATCTTTTGGGTCAGGGTGCTAGATCAAAGACCCTATGGTTTAGAGCCCCTAGGGGTCAGGGGCCCAGCAGACCGTTGCACAAGAGCAAATAGGCGTTACACTACTGGTGTGAGTTAAAAGCAGACACAATTGTTTGCATCGGGGCATTCGCGACGTACTATAATAATAAACATGTCCAATATTTCTCACGACGGCTTAAGACTGTCTCCAACAATGAATTGCTTCGGGCTGCATCGTACAAAGCTGTCTGATTTGGCCTTTAGGAGTGGTCGAAGGGTCCAAGATCAATGCTCATCACACTGCTTGTGTCTTAATTGGGCACTAGACTCTTTATCTGCAATTGTCTCTCTTCAGCCAGGAGTAAAAATGGGTATCTGGTTGGTGGTCTGATTTGGAATGAAATAAGTAGTGCTGATTACATGCATTAAACTAGGAATACTCCCTCGGGGGCGGAGGAGGTTGCATGTTGTGCATGATTGATTCTGTATCCAATGACCAGGAAAAAAGCGCCTTGAACTTTTTGATATGTGCGCTATATAAATCCTATGAAATAATATTAATATGAACTATATAAATTTAGTATTATTCTTATCTTGAAAAAATCATAAAGCATGAGAGTGAAAAAAAATGTGGAGTATGCAAATGAGGAGATGAAATTCTCCTGGTTTCAATACAAATTTATCTAATAATTAGAGTGGTTTATACAGTGGTAACATAAAAATTAACATTACTAAATCTCAATTAAATTTACTTACTTCTTTCTGCATTTATTGGTTTTCTGCTTTCAGATGCATGACTTTGAGATGAAAAGTTCCTTTCAACTAAAATATTACATTGAGATAATGTAAAAAAAAAATATAAAATTGTACAAACAATTCAAAATTATTCTATATTGATAGAGTACAGGTACTGTACAGTACAAGAACAATGATAGTTTAATAGGTGTTTGTGTTAGGAAACTTAATAGGAAAGATGTTTTGCCCTACCTGACGTATTCTCGTACCGTGTATCCAGTATGTTCCCAAATATTTCCAAAAAAATCTTGCAGGTGATCATCTTGTGTTATAACAACTAGAGCTTGTGCTTACTGACTAGTGTACCCCATCCTGGGTACATATTTTTGCCAGTATTTGGGAATGTACTGAGTCACAGTATGATAATCATGTAGAGCAAAGCAACATTCCTAATACTGTAATTAAAGAACATAGAATAAACCTAGACTCCAAATATAAGAGAGGACATGATCCATAGTTTGGTGTAATTTAGTTCAATGAAGCTGGTATACTTAGTCTCTAAAGTGGGGGTTCTTAACTGGTGTACCGCGGGCCGCATATGTCCCACGGGCTGCATATGTCCCACGGGTATATGTAGTGGCCCATTAGAACAAGCCTAAAAATAATTATAAGTCAGTTGTGACGCCATCATTTTTATTCCCACATAATTTTGCTATCCCCGAGCAGACACTACTTCCTTAAAAAAGGCCTTCAGCCCTTTTGTCAGGAAATAACTGCTCCTTCAACCTCTATAAATGTTTTTAAAAGGGTCCTCAGAACTTAACAATGATTCTTAGGTGTCATAGTACCACTGTGGGAAGTTTAATGCTTTCTTCCAAAAGTGCACGATTATTCTTTTTAGCCGCTCTACTATTATATTGTAGAAAACACTGCTCTAAAGCTCACTAACCATATTGTTGAATTGTCCATCCTGCCTGCGGACTACCAGCAACCGTAAGTTTTTTTTTAAACTTTAACAAAGATGTTTCTTCTGCACTGTTCACTTTTCTTTTATCCTCAAGGTATATCAGTGTCATCCAAATGCTGGTGATATCATCTGGAACAGTATACATCATTGATAACGAATCAAGTTTGCCCGTAAACTGCTTCCCAATTTTAATCATAGTCCGACGAAAGTCAGAGAAATGGGTTGAATTTTTTTCGACATTATAAGCATGATCATGTCCATTTCCTCTACCATCAACCAATGTTCTCCTAAATTCGGTCCACAATTTCCTTTTTCCCATCAACAATAAAATCTCATAAACTATAGAAACATCTTTGATAGTTATTTCTTCACGTTCTTGGAGCTCTGTGAAATATTCGAGGGCGCTGGTTTTAACTATATTAAAAATGTCCAGAAGAATTAACCTTAGAATACACATATCACTTGATCCAATATTGTTAGCCAAAGTGCAGAGAGCCATCTGCAGTTGCTCATTGTCATTCATGAGTTTTCCAATTTTTGATTGATCCTGATTCATTGCTGCTTTTCAGCTCTTCTAGATTGGTGCCGAGCAAATTGTGTCAGGTACGGTATTGCTATTTTAAGAAAATTGGAAATAAGTACTGTATTTGCAATGGCTTAACATTAAATTATAGGATTGTTTTACTGTTGTATGTCGGTAATGATTGGGGGACTGTCAATGGCATATATGCAGTAGTACAGTACAGTACTGTAGGTACAAACGGTGCAGCCAGTGGACTGGGGCTTGGGGTTACTGGGGCCACTTGATCATAGGCCTAAAAATGTAAAAACACACAAATTTCCTACTTAATATTTAAAAATAAAAAATAATCGTCCAAGTAATATTTATGTTTTAGAGAAAATTAATTGCTCTTCACTCAGTAGTGTATTTTTTGCGTCCCAAATTTGGTTTTTATTACCTCCGCCAAAGGAGGTTATGTATTCATCTTTTGTCAGGCTGTCTTTTTGTCTGTTGGCAAGATTATGTAAAGACCAATGAATGGATCATCATAAAATTTAGTGGAATGGTACATAATAATAAAAAATAGACACTCTTCAATTTTTAGAAGTTCAACTTTGGACAAGGTCAAGGTCATGGAAATTAGATTTCTTTTACCCTCAAGCATAAAAGAAACTAATGGAATCACCCCTTGTATTCAGGCAGCACTAAATAAAATAATATGCCTGAGTACAAAGGGGGAAATTCCAAGATGCAGCACACAAGAAAATAATGTACCTGAATATGACAGGTGTTTCCATTATTTCCTTGAGGGCATGTTGCAGTCTAAATGCAGGTCAGACATACTGTGTCAAAACATAATAATAAAAGAAAAACGGAGGTGTTGTGGTTATTTGCCCCAGTATGTCCTCAAATACAAGACAGCTACGAACATTTAAGCTAAGTATTACTACAGTACTACTAGTATAGGGACATTATTATGCTTAACCAATTTTGTATGACATGGAAGCTTGTCTCACCTAGTACAGTAGGTGTTATTGTACAAATTACAATGGCACAGCCCTCAAAGCTGCTTATAATTGAGAATCTTTCTTGGTATCAACTTTTGATGGACTTCTCTAGTAATGCATCTTAATATTCTGAATACAATATTTATAACAGTTGAATGAAAAGAATGCAATTGACAAAAAAATTTACCTGAGGTGACGAAGTGATAGTATTGTCTATCAAGAACGTCAGGGCCCAAAAAATAGGCCTTAATACTTTAGCTATTGTGAATAAATCTGCTGAGTGCTAGGCTAGAAAGATAAATAAATTAGTACATAAGAAATAAGATAATTAATTTAAGAATTAATAGTCTGCACAACTTTAAAGAATAATTGAGCAACTTTTCATTGTAGGAATAAATACAGTAGATGAATTTTCTAAAAAATGTAAAGTACCAGCAAATTTTGATTCCTAAAATACATTTTAGTTTAATTTACTCCTAGTTTAAGTTTATTATTTTCCTCTTATATTTGGATGCACTGTTGGGTATTGTCCAACGTGTGCCACTGTTACGAAAGTGATATCCATTAAATTGAATTGAATTGAAAAAAAAGGCTTGAAAAAGCTAAAAATAGGGGCTTTGCCCTGGGACACACCACACAGCCCTCGATTGCTTTACATCAGTGAGTCAGTCATGAGTCTTGTACTTTGGCCAGTCAACATAGTACATAATAGCTTTTATGCACTGAAAACAAAATAAAAACAGAATCTGCTGTTACTACCAACAAAACCATGCACCCTAGTAACATCTCATTCTGTCAGTGAACTACAAAATTCTCTAAACTAGAATTTATACAGACAGTAACTGCTGTTACCTATGAGGCGCCAAGTGTAAATTTATTATTTAACACAATTATTTATATATAATTCATTATTTAACATATAATTGAATAGATCACCCATTATTTATATATAATGCATTTACGATACGTCTAAAAGATACTGTATGTAAATAATTGCGTTAACATTTTCATTATTTATATATATATAATATAATAATATAATATTATATATAATTAGTTTACTGATTTAATTATGTATAAATAATGAAAGGGTAACCAAACATTATATATAATAAGGTTACTGGTTTCATTATAAATAATTAAGGAAAGGGTAACACATCATTATATATAAATAATGAAAAGTAATTTACTCAGCATTTTTGCCAAACTATGTGTACTGAATGGATGAATGGATTGATTGTAAGATTGTAAACAACGACAATTCATTGCGGTTAACCATCATGAAAGGCAGACGTGTGAAGTGCTTTCTGATTCGCGTTCTATCTTTATTTGTATGTATTCAGATGTAGATGAAAATAGCGATGATAAACTATTATGATTAACATGTTGAATATTTTAATGCTGATACCGCTATAAGAAATGGGCATAGACCTCTCACGATTTGTTGTTTTTAAGATATTAAGTCAAATGTATGATCATATATAGCTCTGGTATACTAATAGAAAAAACATGGGTGGGGAAATGTCCAACTGACCAATTGAAGGCCACGCAAATTAGACTTTAAGACCCTATAATCTGAACAATAGCCCTAGTCACGGTATAAACAATCAGGAGGATTAGTTTGCTCAGATCGTTAATGTTACTGAGCGCAATATCCTTTGTAGTTTACCGCTGATGAGATGAGCTTTATCCAAAGTTTATCATTGACGGTTATTCCTCATGGGAAAATATATATGATTGTAATAAATTGTCCGCATAAAGAGAGAAATACCAAATATATTCCATAAAGTTATACACACATAATATAGGCTTGTGATTATACTATATAAATAACTATTATTATCATAAATGTGTTGTTTTTTAATTGTAAAAGCACAGACTATATCTTCTTATTTTAGAATAAGAATACGGTACTTAAAAATAAAATATAAAAATAAACAAAACACTGCAGTATTTCTCTCTTTTTTAGCGGATTTATAACGATGTTTATTTCTGCAATTTTATCCTGGTGGTAAGAAAGCGCATGGACGATTGTTTGAAATACAGTAAAGTAATAATTGTATATTAAACTGGAAAGTAAACTTATTCAAGAAAAAATCCTGCTACAGTAGGCATACTAGTACAAATCTGTGCAAAAAACCCACCAAAATAAATATTCGACTTTCCCAAAGGTGGCAAAAGGCCGGGTGGCAACGGGCCTAGGGTGGCAACAGGCCTGGCGGCAATGGGCCTGGCGGCAACGGGCCGGGTGGCAAAAGGCCTTGGTGGCAACGGGCCCAGGGTGGCAAAAGGCAGGGTGGCTAAATGCCGTGTGGTAAAGGCCGGGTGGCAACGGGCCTGGGGTGGCAAAAGGCTGGGTGGCAACGGGCCAGGAGGCAAAAGGCCGGGTGGCAAAAGGCCGGATGGCAATCGGCTAGGGTGGCAACGGGCCGGAACCCGGAGGAAATACATAGAATAGGCCCAAGGCCAAAATTAATCATTGACATTAGATAGATGGATATTATAAGTGGAGGAAAGATTAGTATCATTGGCATTATTCGCACACTAGAGAGATAGGCCTCAGAATAGTCCTCTGATACATGTACATTTTTTATACCTTATTGCTATATAAGGTTTATATACCTATATCCGCCATCTTTGTTCATCTTCAAAAAATCTTTTGACAGTTCCATCTCCTCGAAACAAAACCAAAACATATGGTCAACGTGCTTTTTCTGTTCAAGCTCCTTCTCTGTGGAATTCTCTTCCTTTTTCTGTTCGTAATTCGCCTAATTTATATTCTTTTAAGAACTTAAAATTTCACCTTTTTGAGAAATGTTACTGAGTTTGTTTTCTCCTGCACCTTTGATAAATTTTTGAATTGGCACTATATAAGTGTTTATTATTATAAGGTACATAGAAAAAATTATTAGATTATCACTCTTTTTTTTTTTTTTATGGGGGGTGGGTACGGCTTGATTTATTTTTTTAATCGAACAATAGATTATTTCGCTTTTGTTTTTATCGATGAGGGAGGGACTGTTTATATTTGGTCTCTAATAGTAAATATTGTATAAAAATTGGTTTAATTTTATAGTTTTTTAAAGAAAATATATTTAAAGTCACAAAATTGCATTGTTATTTTTATGCTGTTAAAATAATTGATGCGGCAAAAAAACATTTCCCGAAGTTTTGACGCGGATGGGAGTGATAATCTAATAAATTTTTCTATTTGCCCTAAGGTGAGACTTTTTTTTCTTCCTGTTTTGGGTAGGCCTGCTTATTTATTAAAAGATTTTTGGTGGAGGATGGAAAAAAAAATAAAAATAAAATTTGTTTTCTTATTTAGCAAATAGTTTTGCCAAAATCATCCAGACAGAGGAGAAAATAAAATTAAAATATTATTGAATGTCAAATAGGATGGTTAAATAAATGCTTCAAATTTATATAATAATTTATAAATATATACATATCTTATCTTTGGAGATTTCAAGACAGCGGATGATGTAATAAAAATAAAGAACAAATTTTTTTTTTCCTGAAATATTTCGTGGCAGCAGGTGCGCTAATTGGCCAAAAATGAAAATTTTTTATTTGAAATCATCAATATTTGCAGTCGGCGGGTTCGCTAAACAAGGTATAAAAAAAGTCTCGCCTAATGACAAATTAATTGTTCAGTATTCAGTATCATACCAGCAGACGGTGTAGGAAAGTTCTTTTTTTATTTTTTGGTAAAGCCTGTCCTCGTCTACCAAAAAAAGCTTACCAAAATAAACTTTGCCCATCAAAACAGTAGGTCTACCGTAGGTCCGTGTAACATGAGCGGTGGATATGATCTGGCCGGTCAGGTGGTTGCCTGACTAACAATAGACCCCTTTATTTACCTTGGCCTGGCCAAAATGCTGGTGGCGCACTACCCTGGTAGGCACAAAATTCAGCTAGAATAGCAAAAATGCTGACTGAAAATCAGTAGGCTATACTGTTTATTTTTATTTTTGTTGTGGCAAAAATATGAAAGCTACATAAATGAAACTGACAGCATAGGCCCTCAGATAAATATATTAGGAATAAAAAAAATATATATATATATTAGGAATCAAAAAAAAAAAAAAAAAAAAAAAAATAGAAATCTAAGGAATTATATTTTTTCTATTTTATTCAATTTTTAAAGTCATTTTCGTCTTATCTCTTCAGATGCTGACAAGTGCAAGCGCGCTAGGCCAAATCAGTGACAGTCAAATACTGTAATTATGTACCGTAAATCATAATAAGCGCTGCTCTTGAATAAACACCGCTCTCGAATAAATGTTGCACTAAAACATGATTATTTTCACTAAAGTGCCGCTTACGAATAAGTGCAGCTGCACTTATTCCAGATTATTCTATTTGGCCTGTGTGTCATGTAAGGATACACTTAGAGAAACAGTGTCATAAATACAATGTGTACTGTACAGTGTTATAAATAAATAACTATGAAGGATCTACAGTAACAAGCATATCTTACGATGATCTAGTAGTAGAGCGGCTAAGGTGAATAATCGTACACTTCTGGAAAAAAGGATGAAACTTTCCACAGTTGTTCTATAATACCAAAGGATCATAAAAAAAATAGACCCCCTAGTGGCCGCCATCTTGAAATCCAAAATGGCTGCCAAAATATATCATTTTAGCCAATATCTTCATATCTAGAGCACCTATAACTGTAATTCCAAGGCCTTTACCCATGTTTTCAATATCAGTAAGTATCATGCAATCATCAAAAATTGTGTCAGATGGCCGCTATATTGGATTTCAAGATGGCCGCCAAAAATATTTGTCTTGCCAATATCGTAATATCTATTGCATCTATCACTATGAATCAAAGACTTGCCCATGTTTTCAATATCAGGGAGCATTATGCAATCATCAGAAATTGTGTCAGATGGCTGCCATATTGGATTTCAAAATGGCTGCCAAAAATATTTGATTTTTGCCAATATCTTTATATCAATAGCACCCGGCCATCACCTTGAATCAAAGATCTTTACCCATGTTTTCAATATCAGAGATCATCATGCAGTTTTCAGATATTATGTCATATAGCCGCCATATTAGATTTCAAGATGGCCTACAAAATATTTGATTTTTGCCAATATCTGCACTGTGCTTCAAAAATCATTAAATCAAACATTCTTATTTACTTTAAAATGGTCATATCTAAAATCTTTTATCGCAAGTAATAAGCTACTTTATAGAGATATCAATCAACAGTATTGCAGTTACAGGTAAAAGGGAGAAACGAAACAAAAAATGACCAACAAAATCCGATGAATGCTTACTCCCTCAGTAAATGGGCCCTCCCCCTCTGAATGAAATAATAGCTGATGCGTGATTAGGCTCTGTGCAAAGTTGTATACCTACAGTAAGCAAAAATTAGGCATGTGTCAGATGTTTGCTATATATAAGCTTATTTCATAATTGTGTATATTTTTTTTAATACTTTTTATGTTCATTCCACAAGAAATAAACAAAGCTTAGTAAAATCAAGTAGAAAATAAGCCTGAAAATAAATTAGGTGTGGAGCATTATGACATTTATTTGATAAATGTATAGGTGGGGGCAGACTGATATTCGAGGTCTAAATGTATAGTCTAATACCAAATATGTTCATTACCATAACAAAAAAACAAAACAAATTTCATATCAACTTTGCTGAAGAAGGGGAGAGAGAACTACTCCCACCCGCATTAAAATCTTATAAACCATCCTTCAAAATTGTCACAATAATATCATATTCACACCCATCATTTTTTCTTATATCAAACTATATGTACTGTAGAAAGGGCAAAGAACACGGCCAAGAAAAATGTCCAACAGTTTAAACTTGTAAAGCCTGGTGATCCAGTGGAGAGGGCACCACTAGATTGGACTATGTGTATTCTTTGTCAAAAGAAAACCTCTGAATTCCTTGTACAACCATGGAAAGGTAGAGGACGAGGAAGTGGAGGCTCTGCCTGGACAAGTTATTATTCATTTGCCGTGAACATTGGCAAATTTAATGAACTTGGCAAAATACCTTTAAACGTATGTCCTGACAAATTTGATGATGGGTCAGGAATAGAGGAAACCTTACTTAGAAATAGGGCGTAATGGCACAAGACATGCAAAAATCAATTTAGTGACTACAAGCTACAGCGTTCAGTAAAACGGCCACATGAACCTGAAATTAATGAAGGTAAAGCCAGCACCCCAGTTACAACTCGACGGTCAAGCATTCAAACAAATGATGTCCATGCCAAGAATGAACATTTGTGCTTTTTCTGTGGTGAAGTAGCTGGCAGTGCTGGACTCCATGTAGTTTCTACAATGGGAATAGATATGTCAGTTCGACTATGTGCAACTAAACTTAAAGACTATGTGCAACTAAACTCTACACACAGAAATGGCTGCCCTAAAAGTAATTGGAGACCTCATAGATGGGAGTGGATGGTCCAATGCAATTTCCCAGGCTAATATACTGTAGCAACCGATGGTACAGCTGATAGTTTCATAGATGCGTCACACAAGACAGACGAGAAGGGCACATTAGATAATCGCTGCCGCTTTACATATTTTGAAAAAACGAGCATACAACCACAGACTTTCTGCAGATGATATGCCCTCTGAAGATTCTTTTACAGAGTGGTGTGAAAGAATGCGTCTTAATCACCCAATGTTCTTATTTTGGAGCTTAGTACTGGACTTGGAGCTTATGGTTCTGGCTTTCGTGAGGGCTCTGCGAACATCTGATTTTGACTTGTACGTGGAGTGCTTAGCTAAACTGGCACCTTGGTTCTTCGCATTGGATCATGTTCACTATGCACGATGGCTTCCAGTGCACATACGAGACATGTCTACACTTTGTCAGAGATGCCCTAATGTTTACGATCATTTCATGCGGGGTAATTTAACTTCAAATAAAACAGGAAATACTTTCTCTACCATCGGACTTGATCAATGTAATAAACAAATGAATGCATATGTAAAAGGAGATGGTGGAGCTATTGGTCTGACAGAGGATCCTTGCGGTAGCTGGACCACAGTTGTCAGCAATATTTGTTGAATATGAAGACAAAGTAGACTCGCGTAGTGGTAAAAGTGACACACATCATGAGCAGAGTGATAGTACACAGAATTCTTTTGCAGAAGATGTGCGTGCACTTGTGTCAACAATTGAGGAAATGGGTAATCCTTTTCTAGATGAAAGTAAGGACTTACTCACCCTTGATTCTCAGGATATCATGCCAAAAAGTGTTGTCGATAGTATACAGAAAATACAGACACTGGGGAGAAGCAGTACATGTCATACATAGAGGAACGGTTTGTAAAAAGCGAGAAACCAATAAGTGCGACAATACGATGAAATTCACTTCCTCTGTTGAGCAGACCACATAAAGTAGTATCATCGAAAGATAAATTAAAGCTAAATGGACTTAAAAGTGACTGTGCACTGTTCGCTAGACTGTATGTTTCAAGCCAGTCAAGAGAAGGCAATCTTGAAGAATTCTTCAGACATGAAAACCAACAATATCCACCATCCATATCTGCAGCAGGAAAACTGAGGACAGGAAAGAAGTCTGATCTTGTTGGTTGTCTCGAATCCAAGATATGTTCAACTGGCTTGAATGCTCCATCCGTTGAAATGAAAGTATTTGATGGTGCAGCAGTGGTGCACTTACTATCAGTGGGTGAATCAAAGACATTTCAACAATATGCTCAGCAAATATTCATGCCATATATATCACTGCAGCTTGAGCAGATACAAAGAGTTGATCTTGTTTAAGACATTTACATAAAGGACAGTCTGAAACTTTAAACCAGAGAAAACAGAGGCACTGGTACTCGTAGACGAGTGTCTCCTAATGTAAGGCTTCCTGGAAACTGGAAAATTTTTCTAAGAAATGATGACAACAAAGAAGACCTTTTCCGTTTCTTAGCACATGAAAGTGTTTCTCGGGTGACAGAAGCAAAGGTCATTATATCTACATTAGGTGACGGTGTTGTCTGTTCGAAATTGGAACAAAATACAGAAAGACTACAACCATGCTCACATGAAGAGGCGGACACTAGAATATTTGTTCATGTTTTCGATGGGATGAAATGTGGCATAAAAAAGATGATGATTAGAACTGTGGACACAGATATAGTAGTATTAGCTGTGGCTAAAATGCATGTTCTAATCAACCTGGAAGAATTGTGGATTGCTTTTGGAACTGGCAAGAATTTTAAATATCTTCCAATTCATGAGATTTATCGTGCATTGGGTCCGCAGATGGCAAAGGGTTTGCCAATTTTTCATGCTTTCACAGGGTCAGATACAACTTCTTACTTTGCTAATTATGGCAAAAAGTCTGCTTGGCAGACCTGGCTTTCATCCTCCAGTTTCAGAAAGCTTTACCTTCCTTTCATCACCGTCTACACCAAATATTTCTAAGGATGTCATTCACAACCTAGTTAGGTTTGTTGTTTTGATGTACAAGTGACCTGACACATGTTGATACTGCACGAATGATACTGTTTTCTAAAATGTCTAGGAGCATATTGACAACATCCCACCGACAAAGACCTTTCTTGAAGAACACAAAAAAGAGCGGCTTACCAAGCAGGACACGTGTGGGGCCAAGCACTACAGCTCCAACCATTGCTTCCAGAACTAACAGACTGGGGTTGGGAAGCAATTGGAAATAGATTCAAACCTTGATGGACCACGTTTGCCTGTTGCCGAGAAAGCATGCCAAGAACTTATTTCAATTCATGCAAATGCAGCTAGTCTTGTAATGGAAATTGCAAGTGTTTCAAAACCAACTTAGAATGCACCCAGCTTTGCAAGTGTGACGGGAACTGCTATGAGGTTTAGGTATGCCTAAATGATGTGCAACTGGGCTAAAACATATGTGATTATATTAATTTATTAGAATAGCAACCGTTCTTAAATTTAATGTAACAGCTACTGTATTAACTTTAGATGGGGGTTACCTGAGTTCAAATTTTTGGTTACATATTTCTGTAGATATTAAGATATTGTAAAAAAATTCTAATATTTTTTGGCAGCCATCTTGAAATCCAATATGGCAGCCATCTGACACAATTTCTGATGATTGCATGATACTTCCTGATATTGAAAAAATGGGTAAAGGTCTTTGATTCATAATGATAGGTGATGTAGATATTAAGAAATGGGCAAAAATTTAATATTTTTGGCAGCCATCTTGAAATCCAATATGGCGGCCATCTGACACAATTGATAATGATACTCACTGATATTGAAAAAATGGGTAAATAGGCCTTCGAATCACAGTTGAAGTGCATATGAAAAGATATTGGCTAAAATGATATATTTTCGCAGCCATTTTGGATTTCAAGGCCACTAGGGGGTCTTATTTTTTGGGGTCTATTTTTTTTTTATGACCTTTTGGTATTGTAGAACAACTGTGAGAAGTTTCATGCTTTCTTCCAGAAGTGCACGATTCTTATCAAAAATCAACCTTAGCCGCTCTACTAGGCCCATATAGGGCCTATACAGTATGATGGGCATATCAAACTATGGAAATATCTGAGATGGGTTCTGGCCCGTTGCCACCCGTGCCCGTTGCCACCCGGCCTTTTGCCACCCTGCCCGCTGCCACCCGGCCTTTGTTTGCCACCCTAGGCCTAGGCCTAAGCCCGTTGCCACCCGGAGGCCTTTTGCCACCTGGCCTTTTGCGACCCGGGCCGTTTCCGCCAGGCCCGTTGCCACCCTATGCCCGTTGCCACCGAGTCCCGTTACCACCGGCCTTTTGCCATTTCCTCCATGTTCCATCCCTACCCTGGGTCCACACTGATCATTCAGAGCTAGGCCCCTAGGCTAGGAGGAGGCCTGGCCCCTAGGCTAGGCCTAGGCCCGAAATTTAAAAAAAGAAAAACCATCATTTCTTAATGATTTAGCGTCAGATCTGATAATTAGTGTACAGCAATAATGTAATCTGATTATAACTCACCTGAAAATAAAAATAAATCTTACAAGGAAGGGAGTTAATAAAATAATCATACACACAATAAACGCTCTCTCTTTTCGTCGTACCCGGCAAGTGAAAAATCCCCAAGATATTTTTAGAAATTATAAATAGCATATCTATTATCTCAAAGAGTAGGCCTATCTTTGATAACGAAAGCCCATTCGTGCCAAAAGAAGTATGCATTTAGCGCCACTAATTCGAAATTACGAATTAGTAAATCGAAATTACAAATTCGAAATTTCGAATTACTAATTCAAAATTTCAAATTACTAATTCGTTATTTCGAGTTTTCGTTATTTCGGATTACTAATTCGTAATTTCGATTACTATAATTTGTAATTTCGAATTAATTAATTTCGAATTAATAATTCGTAATTTCGAATTACTATAATTCGAAATTTCGAATTACTAATTCGTAATTTATTACTAATTCGTTATTTCGAATTACTAATTCGTTATTTCGAATTACTAGGCCCCTAATTCGTAATTTCGAATTACTAATTCGTATATTTCAAATTACTAATTCGTAATTTCAAATTCCTAATTCGTAATTTCAAATTACTAATTCATAATTTCGAATCACTAATTCGTAATTTTGAATTTATAATTCGTAATTTCGAATTTATAATTTGTAATTTCGAATTTATAATTCGTAATTTCGAACTTATAATTCGTAATTTCGAATTAATATTTCTTAATTTCGAAATTAATAATTCGTAATTTCGAATTACTAATTCGGATTTACGAATTATTAGCTCAGTTTGATGCAACTTGCTGAGGCAGATTCCGGTCGGGAGGGGCGCAGCTGTCGCCCCATTCCTTCCGCTATATAGGCCTATGATCCACAAAAAAAAAAAAGAGAAAGGAAAAAGAAAATAAATAAAAAGAAAGGAAGGAGGGAAAAACTATTGCTGAAAGTGCAACAGTTACGATAATTTATCCCCGTTAATCTGAGCGTTGGCGAATCTGGGAGGGGGTGGGAG
>NW_022739518.1:23910-27652 GCF_011630105.1 Anneissia japonica
AAGCTGTAATACTTTTTTCTTTCTTTCAGCCTATAGTTTTGAATCCAAGATTTACCCTGTCAGATGGATTTAATGTTTGACCTCAACGGTAGACTGTTTAATTTAACTTCTATGCAGAGAGAATCAATATGCATTTCAATAACAGGCTGTGAAGAGAAGTCTGAAAAATTACTCTGGAAATCTGTTCTGTTGGCCACCATAAACAATTATCTAATGATTATGTATGCAATTCATTATATACAATGTCCAGTCAGGAAAATCTAAGCAATGTTATATTGATGATCACGGATTAATAATTTGTAAAAAGGAAGACTATAGGTCTAGTAAAAGGGATATGTGTCATTCATACAAAGTATTGTAGATTCATATTCCTTGAGGAAAGATAAGATTTTAATATTGGATGTAGTTACAACTTGTTACTTTAGAAATTAAAAAAATTCAGAATTACAATTTTTTTTTGTGAATTATGATGAGAGGCATTGGCTCTTGAGAGTAAAAATTTGCTTATAAGCTGCCAATTTTTTGGTATTTGAATTTTATATATAATACTGCATTGTACATTTGGACAAAAAACTAAGTATTATAAATATTTAATCCTACATGTCATTGTTAATTTAAAACAGCGTTCTCCATGTTCATTAAATATAAGAAATTATGGTTTTCTTCAATGGAATAATCATCTCTTATCGTCATCATTAAGGCTATTTCAACAACTTTTCTGACTCTCAGTATGTACCATTGACTAATTTCTGTAACATGTTTAAAATTAAATCCTCAATGTTTGATGCTTAATTTAAGGAACCATTGGGGGGAAAAGGTGTTTCAACTATATGAAAACAATTACTTAATTTCAACAAATATTGTTGGGCCTAATAACTTTGGTTATAATTTCTATTTTTAAAAAAAATTATTGTATATATAGTGAAATTATATTTATTCCACGAACGACTGTACTCCTAGAAATTATGTGTAAGGGTTTCAAATATATTTTATTAACCTTCTTTATAATATTTTTACTTTCATTTTTTGACATTCATGTGTATATATATGTTACTATGCACATATGATTATGACTATAACGTTAATTATTTAATTTCATCAAATAATTTTTGGTCAAATTCCTTTAGTTATAATTTTTACTGTAAAAAAATTATATTTAACTAAAAACTAATGAATATAGTGAAATTATTTTTATTCCACGTTAGACTGTATTCATAGAAATTATGTGTGTAAGGGTTTCAAATATATTTGTAGAAACCTTCTTTATAACATTTTTCCTTTAATTATTTGACATTCACCTGTATGATACTATGCACATATAATTGTGACTTTAAAGTTAATAAATTTGAATCAAAGGTCTAGATAAATTGATTGTTTGTCATTTTATAATTATAGTTAAAGTATCTACGAACATGTATATATATACATATCTATTTTAAATAAATTAAGGCAAAGCAACCACCTTGTTATTGAATATACATATATATACACATATATATATATGATATTGAAGGAAGTTAGCCGTTAACACTGTTGAATAAATATAATATAAATCAAAGGTACATATACAGTGTTTAATAAGGACATGATGGAACATCGTAGGCTACCCTGTAGCTTTTCAACAAATACAGTCCTATGAAAAGTCATTGTGTAATAAAATGCCTCCGACGTCATTCGAACCTGCGACCTCTTGCTGACAAGGCGAGCGTCATAACCACTATACCACGAAGGTTGAACAGGTCCAAATACCCGTCGGTAACATTGTATTACACAATGCTATGCCTCAAGAGGGCGTTCGGCCAGATAAATCTGGAAATACGGCTAGAAATACTGTCGTATATTATATATGATATTGAAGGGAGTTAGCCGTTAACACTGTTGAATAAATATAATATAAATCATCAAAGGTACATATACAGTGTTTAAATAAGGACATGATGGAACATCGTAGGCTACCCTGTGGCTTTTCAACGAATAAAGTCCTATAAAAGTCATTGTGTAATAAAATTTCTCCGACGGGATTCGAACCTGCGACCTCTCGCTGACAAGGCGAGCGTCATAACCACCAGATCACGAAGGCTTCATGGTTGAACAGGTCCAAATAACCGTCGGGAACATTGTATTACACAATGCTATGCCTCAAGAGGGCGTTCGGCCAGATAAATCTGGCAATACGGGTGGAAATACTGTCGTATATTATATATGGTATTGAAGGGAGTCAGCCGTTAACACTGTTGAATAAATATAATATAAATCATCAAAGGTACATATACAGTGTATAAATAAGTACATGATGGAACATCGTAGACTACCCTGTTATGATTATGGTTATGACGCTCGCCTTGTCACCGAGAGGTCGCAGGTTCGAATCCCGTCGGAGGCATTTTATTACACAATGACTTTTATAAGACTTTATTCGTTGAAAAGCCACAGGGTAGCTTACGATGTTCCATCATGTCCTTATTTAAACACTGTATATGTATCTTTGATGATTTATATTATATATATAATATATATATATATATATATATATGTATATATTATATGAATATATATAGGCCTATATATAATAACGAAAAGCGTAAATATATTGCCAATATTTATTTGAAATAATACCTTTCGAGCATAGCTCTTCATCAGGCAATGCCACGGATGTAAACAGTGAAAGTTATAAGTATAATACAAAAGACATAAGGTAAAAGCATGGGCGTGAATACTGTACCTACAAAACAAGTAACTGAATAATCAAACAATAGAACAATATAACCGCTAAAAAAAGGTTAACATAATGAAGCGGTATAATAAAGCTCCGATGCCGACGAACTAAACCAACTGAGAAGTATGGAATAAAATCATATATACCTATGAAAACATATTTTTTATTTATTTCCATAAACATCCCGAAGGAGAAGCAAACATTTAAAATACAATCGATCAGCGCCGCTTTTGAGAAAAAAGATAAAATGTTTAAAAAGGCAATCTATAAATGCTATCTAGATCGTTAATAAATAATAATGGAATAAAAAATACTAAAATCATCTGGAGATATATATGATAACATAATTACAGTTTGATTTAGTTCCCGGGAGAGGACCCTCTTCTTTTAGGGTTCATAAAAAGGAATACCGGTACATACGGCAACTATTTTTCTTCTGTGTGTACAGTATACCGGTACACACATAGGCTATAGCCTCTTTACTGTATAAAGAAAGAGAACGATTTACCTGAAAGTTTTCAAGAGGGAAAAACCTTGGATTATGAAGAACTTAAGTCCTTAAAAGACACTTCAGAAGTCGGGAAAGCTCATCTCGTCATCTAGGAATCAACATTTTTGCCGGGGTAGAACCCCCGACCTCCGTTCTCTTTGGGGTTTATCGATTCATGGAAAAAAAAAAAACTTTTTTGTTTTTACCTATATAATACACACATAGTCCTATAATAAGAAAGTATACTACATACTCCAAGTATTGAAATACACGCCATCGTGTTGGGATTCAATATTTCGACATTAATTATGTCATCATCAGGAATGAAAAAATTATCCATATTAGTAAGCTTATATGCACTAGTACCAAAAGTGTTTAACCAATCAAAACATACCTCTAGTAGGTGACATAGCAGTGATTTAAACAAAAGATCAAAGCATTCTTACTCTAATGATCAAAGATACCTACAAAAACAAAGAAAGCTCTTTTGAAGCTCTGAGCCCATTGTTAAGCAAAGGGTGTAGTCTAAGTATAGG
>NW_022739518.1:27659-35828 GCF_011630105.1 Anneissia japonica
TCTTTAAACAATAGGATAGACCAGTTTCGGGAGCTGTCAATAATGTTAGTACTAGAAAATATTAAACCTAATTTATTACTTACATTACAGACGACATTATCATTTTCAAGTATACCATGTAATCCTAAGACATATTGGAATGCCTCACAGTTTTTAACATGATCAAATATAACACTATCAGATCGTGAAGCATGTTCTTTAAGTCTGGTTATTAAGCACCTATCTGTCTTACCAATATAATCACTATTGCAGCCTGGACATTTAAAATGATAGACAACAGAACTTATTAATATAGAGAAAGTTTTACCTGACCATTTTCAAGAGTGGAAAAACTTGAATTTTGAATAACTTTAAAGTCATTAAAAAACACCTGAGAAGTCGAGAAAGCTCCTTTCCCACCATCTAGAAAACAAGAATTTCCCGAGAGAGGACTTCCGGACCCCCTTACATTGTTTATCGATTCAAAGAAAAAAGTATAAGTGTGCAACTGCTCAATTTTTTTTTATGTATATACAGTACACACACACACACACACACACAAACAAACAGAATAGTCCTTTTTTCCTGTAATACAAATAAAAAAAAGTTTAATAATTACTTGACCTTTTTCAAGACGGGAAAAACCTTGAATTTTGCAGAACTTAAGTCATTAAAAGACATCTCAGAAGTCGGGAAAGTTCATTTCCCGCCTCCTAGAAAAAACAAAATTTTCCCAGGAGACGACCCCCGAACCCACCACCCCACTTTCTTTTTCGGCTTTAACGATCCATGGAAAAAAAAGAATACCATGTATATAAACAGTACTCATTTTTTTATGTATACAATAAATAAAATAAATAGCAAGCCCAGTTGGCTGCCTAATGGAAACATCTAGGTCAGTTTCCAATATTGTATACAATAAATATAATAAACGGCAAGCCCAGTTGGCCGCCTAATGGCAACATCCAGATCTGCAGTTTCCAGCTTTGTATACAATAATGAAATAAATAAACGGCAAGCCCAATTGGCCGCCTAATGGAAACGTCCCGGTCAGTTTCTAACATTGTATACAATAATTAAATTTTAAAAAAACAGCAAGCCAAGTTGGCTGCCTAATTTAAACATCCAGGTCAGTTTCCAATATTGTATACAATAAATCAAATCAACAGCAAGCCTATAAGTGGCTGCCTGATAGAAACATCCAGGTCAGTCCCACATTGTACTGTTTATACCTAATAATGAAATTAAACATTATGTAAAAAGATAGGCCCAATCACCCTAAATTAATTACTCAACTAGGCCTAATCATAAATGCTATGAAGTGAACTAAAATGAGAAAGGACAAACATGTTTTTGTGTTTGTGTACATGGGCGTCGACTGGTGGTAGACGGAGGTAATACATCCCTTTTAACATTTCAAAGTGAGGGGACATAATACCAGATCTCTCCTCGCCCCTTCACTTTTCAGTAAGCGTCTAGATTGAAAAGATACCGATATTTTTGGAATTGTCTTCATAATCATTATTAATCATCATAAATTTCGTAATCCTCGTCAAGAATATTTAAAATAAATTTTCAAAGTAATATTGCAATATTGCAGGTGGCATAATTTTCCGCACTTTTCAGATGGTCGATTGAAAACAAATAGGCCTACCGATAATTTGGACCATTCTCAACTGGAAGATTATTTTTTTTCAATCAACCTTATTGGAGCTCATAAATAAGTTACATTTTATTCACCTTTTTCAATTGTACATTGTGATCATCATTATTATTATCATCCTTGTCATCACTTTCATAATCGTCTTCAAGAATCATCAAGACATTTACCGGTTTTTGTAAAATAAGAGTGCAATTTCCCGTCATCTGGGTGGCATATTTTCATTTTTTTCCCACTTCAGCACCAACCTTCGTGGACTCTAATTACGTCCCCACCCCTCCCGCCTTTCGGCATTTTTCGAATTCTTGTTTTTTTTTTTTTTTTTTTTTGTCTGAAATTCGTAAATAATGCCAACATTTATGCTATAATTTGCGATAGTTCACACCTTTTATAAATATAAAGGTGTCATTTCCGGGCATCCAGGGGAGGGGTGCTATATTATACAATTTTGGGGCTGAGTTGGGTGGAAACTCTAAAACTCTGCCCTTGCTCCTGGATACACCCCTGACTCGCCCTCATAGACCTAGCCGTTTGCTAGTTCAGTTTTATTTTATGAAACATGTCTATTTAAGTTAACAGCATGCTTACTAACTATTATAATAATGCAGGCCCATGATATAAAGTATGTTTAATGTCAGTCAATAGCACTTCATATTATCATTACCGGTATTTTAATATTTTAGTCATAAATACCGTAAATAACCAGTTTATACATTAAGATTCTTACTTTATATTTATTTTTAGTTTGATTTCAATTTCCTGGCTTTTTTTAATTTTAGGGTGCGATTCAACTTACCCCAATCTAGGGTAAATTGCATCGACACTTTTTTTTTTCTTCTAAATGAATTATACATATTTCTTTTTTAAATTAAGGTTTGACCAGTTTCTTGTTGTTAAGTCCCATATTCGTCCCTTTTTAGAATTTTAATAACGTGTGGCTATCCGCCTTCCTTGAAGATGAAAATAGATAGAATTTAGATTAAAATTCGTCACCGGTGAAATAGACATGTTTCATAAAATAAAACTGAATTGGAAAACAGCTATAGAGTCTATTAGGGCAATTCAGTGGCGGATCTAGGATTTTTGAAAAGGGCTGAGTCCCCACCCATCTCAGCCCCAATACTGAATAATATGGCACCCCTCCCCTACATGCCCAGAAATAACACCCTTATATTTATATTTAAAAAAATACCTTTCAAAGTGTCGTGAACTATCGTAAATTATAGCATAAACACCACCCTGGGCGTTTTTAAAGTTTTCCAAATTTAATTCTCTCCCTCTTAAAAACAATCAGGTAAACTCATTATTATTTCCAGTAAATAAGCCTATTATGAGTACTGTTTGCATATTACATACCGGTATTCTTTTTTTCTCGACGTCTGAGATTTGTGGCGACAAAATTAACTTTGTCTTAGAAAAAGCAATTTTGTCGACAAAATCATAATTTTATGGTATATAGAATACATTTTGTCGAAAAAAATTGCATTAGTTGAGAACTATGCTACGTGGTAAATATAGTATGGTGACAAAATAGTTTCTGTTTTACAAAGTAATTGTTGACAAAATCATCATTTTATGGTAACAGAATACATTTTGTCGAAAAAATAGCATTTTTGTCCCAACAAAATGCTAAAATAGCATTTAGCCTCGACGAAATGCTACTTTGTCGACAAAATAGCAAATGTCCCAAACGGCGTCCAGTAATTTAATGGGTTACAAGTCATAGTAGTCCTATCTTTTTTATTGTTAAACATAACTGTATTTTTCTTTTACTACTAAAGCAGTAAAAAGCAAGGGTTCTCTGGTTCCCTCGTCATTGATAAATTTAAAAATATAAATAAAATAAATAATAAATAAATATAATATTTATAAATTTATTATTATCAGTTATTTATATACAGTACTTTTTTTTCGTGGTTTATCAGATTAATGATTTTCTCTTAACGTTCGGCCTCAATAAAAACTTTTGGTTAAACAAAGACTTGGTGAAGAAAGACGCACATTAGAAATTATAAATATGAACATTTAATTTACTATAACTGTATATTTTATTTACAGACTCCTACCAAATACAAAATCTAATACTTATTTAATATGCATATTGAATCTGTCTCTTATACACATCTAGATGTGTATAAGAGACAGGATTCTATTTATATTTATATTACTTAGGTATACATTACCGCAAGACGATTTAGAGTTTATCTCTATTACGTCTTGGTTTATTTATAAAAAAAAAAAAGTCTCTCTTTGGAGATCTCGTCTTGTCATCATGCTCATGCGTATCATATTGATCTCTGTCATTTGCCAATGATCAATGAATAGTGTTGTCTAACTACGCATGTACATGAGTGTAATTATATGCTTTAATCGGATTCGAATTCCCAACAAAGCGTCAATGGCCTATGTGGTTAAGGCGTCTGGGGTAAGAAAATAAGGTAGGTAAGAAGATAAGATAAGATATTTGTGAAGTGTATGAAAAAATACAAGAATAAAGATGATGAAATAAATAAGAACTAGCATGGAGTTTAAATTATAACTCGAATAGTGTGTGGTGGAAGGAGATTGTCGAACGTACAGATCAACATTAATATATTTGCACAATCATATCATAAAATATAATGTGCATCGGAAACAAACACAGACATGGTTGACGTATTTGACAAACATAATTCGTTAAAATAAAAATTATAGGTTTTATTGTTTATTCTGTGAACACTAAAATTACATAAAGGTGATAAACTCTAAACCATCCTGAAGAATGCTATAATAACATACATTTTTGATATTTTCAAAGAAAAAATTTGTGTGTGTAAATTAATTTTTTTTAAATTTCGAGCCCACTACCTTCTGCTGTCTACCAGCCTTAGGCACAATAAAAAAATATTTCTGAAAAAAAAAATTGTTTTGAAAAAAAAAGATTTTTTTTTTCATTTTTTTAAATTAAATAGTTAGTAGATATTGTTTTTATTATCTCAATAATGCTTTACTTAAAATATCAATGCACCAACCCAACCGTGTCTGTTGCTTGATTGAGTATAATTGACTATTTGATTGGTTGGTTGTTGATCAATTTGACAAATACTAAAGAAGAGTAATATACTGGTTGAAAAGATGATTAAATGATTGGTTGTTTGTTTGGTTGGTTGGTTGATTGACTGAACAATATTGATTAATTGATTTATTGATCGATTTATTGACGGATGGATAATGGATAATGATAATGATAACGTGTCTACGTGTTAAATATGAATGTATTGACAGCTGCAAATTAGACATAAAGTAAAGACGAGGAGGTTTGTAATCGGACGCATGTCAGCACGCGATGATGGCAGAGAGGCTGTATCTCCAACTTGAGGGCAAATTCCTCGTCCTGAAAAATCAAACATTTCCAATAATAAGTTTAGCTTACAATAATTGTTCATAGGTTGCTAAGATGCGTATGAATTCGCTTAAGGCATGTTTTTACACAATTCTCTCAATTCTTATTTTCAGTAAACTTTTTACAAGAGCTTCTCGGCCTTTTTTTTTTTTTATCATGTAATGAGTTCCTAGGCCTACCTGGTTGGTTAGTGGCCGTGTCCTCTTTCGACGATGTTCTTGTGTTTGTTGAATCTAATACATGAATCATAAAGTGTACGATACCGGTATATATAATTATAATAATATATCTTTGAATTGCTCATATAAAGAATCATATAAGTTATCGACTTAAAAATAAAATAGGTCAAAGATCATTGAAAGTTTTTAAATGATTTACAGAGTTTTATCATGCCAATCTTTAAATTTACTGCTAGAAATAAAGAGTTCAATGAATAAACAATAGAAACAATATTAAAAAGTCCATAGGCCTTCATTAGGGAAGGCAATTTGTTCTGGTTCTATTTTTAAGAAGATTCAATTTCAATTTTCAATTTCAATTTATTCATAATTTTATTGGCAGAAAAATTACTGAATTACATCAAATTTACAATAATTTATTACAATTAAAAACGTTTCTTTAACACCAAAGGGCCAAACAATAAAACCGATACAATTCAAAACACACTACTAAGAACACTTTTGATTTTAAATTATCAGGTACTGAACGAAGAAATGACATGTAATAAAATAACATAATAACGTATCGAAATACACAAAGTAATCAATTCAATTAAAAAAAAATATTTAGGTTTAGGTTTATTTCTGCCTATTAGAATTATATGGCATATTATAGCTTTAAAATACTGCCACAAATGTAAAAATTTAGATCTGTAATTTGGAGTTGTAGACTATTGTTATTATGTCAGCGTCTGAGCCTGCCAAATTCTGCTTATCGGTAGTTTAAAAACATCTCCTCAGTTTACTGTATTTGTACACATTTCCTTGGTTACAATAGGATTTTTATAGGATTATATATATTTTTCTTATTTTTTTATTTTTTATTTTTTGCAGTTTGTTTCGTAATAAAAGCATTAAAAGTTCCGTATAATGTACAATATCAAATACTATACAGTACATTATATTTAATAACAATCATGGCATAATAATATTCATATTCATAATAATGATAATTTAATTCAATTCAATTTTATTAATAAATCAAAACAATACACTGTAAATTAAAATAAAATGGCGTAGCATAATTAACAATATAGTAATTTGTTCCAGGTGGGCCATAGATTTTAATTTTGCAAAACACTGGCGTTTGATGCATTCCTCCTTTTTTGTGATTTGTCAATTCTGTTTCACAGTTAAACATAGATCTCAATGTTAAGAAAAATGATGGTAGGCCAGTCGATGATACTGATATTAATAATAGTACTAATATTAATATTAAATAAGCAGACATATAATGTCCTACCTACTGCAGTGATAAAGTACATGGGGATGGACTCATCGCTTTCTCCGAAATCGTTGAAAGTTGTAACAGTAATTTTATAACTCCAGTCAGGGTGAAGATTTTCAATGTAATATCCATAAACGAAAGATTTAAATGTAACAATGTCTTTACTTATACGCTTCACTACCTGCTGGCCTTCCTAGTATTAAACAAATATAAAAGGAGCATGTTTTACATGATGAATCACAAAGATGACTACTAAAATTTTTACTGACGCAACTTAGTTAATTAGGCCTAACTCTTGAATTTATATCTGATAATTAGATATTGGATTGTACTATAATTTATATATATATTATATATATATATATACATATATACATATATATATAATTGTATAGGCCTAATCATTGCCATTAAAATCACGAATTCTTAAAAAAAATGAAAAGAAAGAAAGACCATGCATGATGTGCATACAACAAAATATTGTGACGTATTTACCCCTGTGTCCCAAATGTATTGATACTTGATAATGAATCCATTTATTGGAATTGTGTTTCCATTACTTTCTTCTCCTTTACGCGATGCCCTCCATCGCAATAAGTAACGATTCGGCCATTCGCCAACTGATGACCCAACTATGGTAGGCATTATTGGAGTCCCTAAAACAGTTAAGATATAGTATACAGTTATGTAACTTTCATTAATTTGCAAGATTTTGCAAAGTGAGCCATCAATTCGCCCTATGAATTGGTCAACTGATGAGTAGTGATACCATACAACAGCAGCAGGAATATCAGCTACGCACCCCATAGGTGCAAAGATCACATTTTCACTATTAAATTATTTTAACCTGTCGTCCAAAAAAGAGAAAACCACTCACTTAGCCTTAGACTTTCAAGAGATCTTTAATAGTGTTCGGCGAGATAGCCTTCTCAAAGCAATGTGGGATGCTTGTATCAATGGCGTAGATCCCGGGGGATGGGGGATATATCCCCCAATAATAATATCATCCCAATCAATATTTTGACTATGTATGGGATAAAATGGAGCTTTACACACTTCAAAAGACTGTCACAGAAATAATTTTCAATGTCTTATGCGCTTACAAAGATGAAAATTAGCATAATGTATTAATGTTGATAACAAAATTATTTTATCTGTTACCAATCTAAGCTCTTCTTTCCCTAGATGTTTGATGTGTTTGCAAAGCAAGCCACATTTTCACACTGAATGCAATTTATGTCAATTCCAAGAATTTTCAATCATCACCCCCAAAGAAAAATACTTTTCTACGCTACTGGTATCAGAAGAAAGATTTGGAAAAGTATAATTTATATGATGATGTGAAAGCAAAACTGAAAGTTGGGGATATTCTAACTAACCCGTTTGTGGTCAAGAGGTGTTAAACATTGCTGTGTTTGTTTCCTGTAGTATCTTCATCAATGAACGTAATAATAATAATAATAATAATAATAATAATAATAATAATTAAAATAATAATAATAATAAAAATAAAGGTAACTTACACTCTTTTTCTTATTATCATGACAGAGTTAGAGAATAACTTCCATGCGATTATCTTATCATTATTATTATTTTTTATGCCAATTTTCATACAAGTGTTCTAATGCATATAAACCTTGGCAAAATGTGGTATATTCGAACTGATGATGGGAATAGCATCCCCGAAACATGTTTGCTATAA